>NW_019396749.1:227797-240301 GCF_000591075.1 Eurytemora carolleeae
TAGATCAGATCATGGATACCAGGGACCACAGATCATATAGATATAGTTGCAATAGATCAGATCATGGATACCAGGGACCACAGATCATATAGATATAGTTGCAATAGATCAGATCATGGATACCAGGGACCACAGATCATATAGATATAGTTGCAATAGATCAGATCATGGATACCAGGGACCACAGATCATAAAGATATAGTTGCAATAGATCAGACCATGGATACCAGGGACCACAGATCATATAGATATAGTTGTAATAGATCAGATCATAGATATAGTTGCAATAGATCATATAGAAGTTGTAACAGATCAGATGCTGAATGGTTGTAGTCTTCGCTCCTTCTTTAGACACTAAGAATTCTCAAAAAAGATTGGTCCTGTGCATATTTTCAGACATGCTAAAAAATATTAACAAATTCTTGTTTTTTTTAAGTTTGACCCATATTACTGGGGAATAAGAAGACAACTGTTACGACTGGAGTTAGAAATTTTAACAATACACATAAAAGCCTTTCGATTATTAGTTCAGAGGCCCAATTTCCACTAAAATAAAAAAGAAATCGAGAATAAGAAAACATTTGCGTCCTAACTAGAGTTATAATTGATAGTCAAAAGTTTTCCAAATAAAACAAATTGAAAGATTTAATCTTTATTGAATAGATCTATACTTTTGTCTACTAATCTTATTTTGTGATTTTCATAAAATGATTAGAATTTTTTCCTAAGAATTTTCTATACCTATACATACATCACAGCTTACAAAACTATATGGAAGTCAAATGGATTTTATAAAATATGTTTTTTGAACAAAAAAATAAAAGTTATTAAAATAATTTGACTTCCTAACATCTATAATAAATAAATCACAGATATATTTACAATATATAATGGCGCACGGCTTATATTTATTCAAGTTCATGTTAAATTTCAAAATTTAAAAAATTCAAAAAAGGCATCCTTTAAACGTTACACAAGTTTAGAAGTTGCATATCCGAGCCAGTACAAGGATGCTGCAATCTAGTCCTAACCGTACCGGCCCGTCTAGTGTACCAAGTAGGTGGTTGACCCAACGCGTTTTATGCAACAGAATAAGGCGGGCTGAACTAGAGTGAAACCCTACGACTTAAAAAAAAGAAATTTTGAAATCTAATAAAACCTTCAATAAGCCCGCACAATAATTTTATCATAATGTTGATTTATAAAACTTGACCAAAAATTTCATTGTGGAGGTCGTATTCATGTCAGATTAACAAGGTCATTGGCCCAACATCTATAGACAGGGGTGAATATTTTCCTGAAAAATTGTTTCAAAAATCATCTTTGGCTGAATTGGGGAAAAATTGGTAATTGGAATGTTTAGGAGAAAATAAATGAAATGTTGAGTAAGTATGGAAAAGGATAAAAAACTTGCCTTTTCATTCCAATTTTTTATTTTCTATCGCAGATCATCAAAAATATTTTCCCCCAGAGGTTCCGAGGGGGGAGGGGGTTAATTAAAAAAAATATACATCCCTGTTTGTAGACGAGAAGGGAAAATATTTATAACATAATGAAGTGTTACTAAACAACTTCTAACTAAACAACAATAAACTAGTTAAAATATTTATGCAATCTCATTTGTGCACATTTATAGAAAAATATGTGTTTGTTGACATCTTTGTTGTGATTCCACACAGGTTCCTGAACATCATCTTATCATTTACTTAATTTAAATATTCATTTCAACTTTGTACATCCTTTAAAGGGAGTTACCGGCAATGTACAGTAGTTGAACTGAGAAGGTAGTATTGTAGAGTAATTTTTTAGAATTCATTTGAGACCCATTAGACGTTTTTACAGTGCATATTTGTTCTGCAAGAGCGCAAAATAAATCTTTAAATTCCTCATAGAAAATCCATTTTTGGAGGGATGATTTTGAGAATCGTTTTTTTCATTATTCAATGACGACCACGAAAAATGTAACAAAACTTCGACAGTAAACTAATAAGTTGTTTAGGAACAGATTGAGAAAATAAAAAATACCTCTATCATCCAAAATAACAAATCTTTTTCAGTTCTTAGTTTCTGTAATGTCTCATTGTTCACAAAAGTTTTCTGTAGATTTCCTACATGTTTATTGAGAAGACGACATTTGAAGAATTTAAAGAAATCTGCGAACAAAGGGGGGGGGCCACAAAACGTATTACTCTCCGGAAAATTTAAACAGTGTTTAAACATAACTTAGAATTGTCGTAGGAGGCTGATTTTTTGTATGCAAACTCAGAATTATGTATATTATGTGCATTTTTTGGTTTTGAAGGAATCTGAGCAAAAGTGCGCGCGCGCGCGCGTTTTTTGTGAAAAAATGCGACTTTTTTGACAGTAAATCAATGTTAACTTCATTAATTGCACTTGAAAATTTTTCCTGACACTCTTGAAACAAATATGCGCTAAAAAAATTCAACNTCACAAAAAAACGCGCGCGCGCACGCACTTTTGCTCAGATTCCTTCAAAACCAAAAAATGCACGTAATATACATAATTCTGAGTTTGCATGCAAAAAATCAGCCTCCTACGACAATTCTAAGTTATGTTTAAACACTGTTTAAATTTTCCGGAGAGTAATACGTTTTGTGGCCCCCCCCCCTTTGTAAAGAATATGAAATTCAATATTATGATGAAATGGAAATGATTGATTTTAACATTGATTTATTGACAAATTTCTTTTGTGAAATATGTTCATAAAGAACCAATTAGTTGACTTTAGAATTTTTGTTAGATTTATCGTCGTTGTTATTGAATAATTTTTAAAAACCCGATTCTCAAAATCATCTCTCCAGAATGGACATTAAAAGATAATTTTAAAAATTGAATTTGAGCTCTTGCTGAACAAATATGCAAGGTAAAAACATCTTGAAAGGTCTCAAGAATCCTAAAAAAATTCTTTACAAAACTTCAATCTCAGTTCAACTACGATACATTGCCGGTCACTCCCTTTAATTATGACATTTTTATATCCATATTTCGAAAAAAATTGGCCTAAATATTTGGACTTTTTTATATTTCAGTTTTGATGACCTTTAAGATCCTTCAGAAATCTAAAAGTTTAACTGATCTAAAATTGAGGGACATGGCCAGTTAACAACGGTTTCCTTAAAGCTAATCAATATTATACAAGATAGCGTCGTTTATATTCTGTTAAACTGCGAAAATTTCTTTCACAGATGCCAAAAACAGGCAATTATTTTTTGCAAAAAAACCCACTAAAAAAATAGTTTTCAAAAACAGGAGCATGGGTACCTTATTCATTCTTGAACATACAAACCATTAAGGGTACCATTATAAATCGGACCTTGAAATTACGTTTTCCAATAATGTTATATGACAGTATGTTATGATATCGTTTGTTAAAAAGATACTGTTTTTTGTTGTTGTTCCGGCCTACTCTTCCAGTGACATAAGAAATAAGAAAAACATAGATTTTTATGAAGCAATCTGAAAGCCCAAATATTCTAAAACAATAAAAAACGAATCAAACAAGATGACAACTAAATTTATTTTCATTAAACGTTTTCAATTAAGAAAATAACTCCATCAGCATTTAATGAACACCCAATCAGATGTTAGGACAGAAAAAGATCAAAATACCAATTTAAAAAAATGCATTTACCTTCTCCCGAGTTCTTCTTCTGTTGAAGGATTGGAAGACAACAAATTGTAGGATGACTCAGGGTTAGATTATCAAACAAAACGACAATAATGACATTATCTTGATGTTTTAGATCCTTAAAGCTGTCATGCTTCTAGCAGATGTAGGAGCTGATAGAGAACTTAACAGAGACACTAACCTATATAGAAAAGAAATTAAATTTTTTTTTAAAACATGTTTCTTTTAAAAAATTGTTTATTCAAAATTCAAAAACTGCAACTTTTGAGTGAATTGAAATTTATAAGTTTTTTTATTTTTTAAATTCAACAATTAGATAAAGTTCATGAAGACCAGCCAACGAACCCCCCAAAACTGACACGTTCAAAATAAAACATCTGCTACCTAGAATGTATTGTACAGGCTGTAGGTCTATCGTTCACATCACTACTCCAACATGACCTAAAAACAAGATACATGTCAACAATATAATTTATAAAAAGTTTAATACAAACCATCCAAAGGTCCATTTGTAAACATAAATGTGGTGGCCTTAACATACTCTATAATTTTAACCAACTTAAAGCATAATCACAAATCAGTTTGCTCACTGTACAGTGTACATCTTTTTTGATCAACCCCCTTCTGGAACAAATAAAAGGGTTATTCTTATGGATTATGGAATTTTGGGATATGAACCAAATTTTTGGTAAACTTTTGATATATCCCTTTATAACTCTTATAATTCTTTGTTTTATGCAACTGTCCTTTAGTAATTTAATTGCTGAACAATTGTTCGCACTCATAGCAAACATACTGAACTTAAATCTTGGGGAAAAAATATTTTTTAAGGAAATATAAACCCCTGGATAGTGTATACTTACAAGTATATTTTCTTGAATCCAGGTAGATTAACAAAGTGCCTAGTGAGTGTTGAAAGTAAGAAAATATAAACCCCTGGGTAGTGTATACTTACAAGTATATTTTCTTGAATCAAGGTAGATTAATAAAGTGCCTGGTGAGTGTTGAAAGTAAGAAAATATAAACCCCTGGATAGTGTATACTTACAAGTATATTTTCTTGAATCCAGGTAGATTAATAAAGTGCCGTTAGTGTTGAAAGTAAGAAAATATAAACCCCTGGATAGTGTATACTTACAAGTATATTTTCTTGAATCCAGGTAGATTAATAAAGTGCCTGGTGAGTGTTGAAAGTAAGAAAATATAAACCCCTGGATAGTGTATACTTACAAGTATATTTCCTTAAATCCAGGTAGATTAATAAAGTGCCTGGTGGGTGTGGAAGGTAAGAAAATATAAACCCCTGGATAGTGTATACTTACAAGTATATTTTCTTAAATCCAGGTAGATTAATGAAGTGCCTGGTGGGTGTTGAAGGTCTAGCATCTTCAGATACACAACGGAACATAATTGTCTGAGGGTGCTGGCCCTGTCACAACAATGTAAAATATAGATTTTTTAAAGGATTTGCAACCCCCCTTTTCATCAAAGGTTCAAATATCTACTCCCCCCCCCCACCCCCTTATAAAGGGGTATCTTTAAAGTACTCCTCATTTCTGTTAAATGAGTGGATAAAATATTATGGGTGCACATTTTCTAAATTCCCAAATCCTCCATCTTGTATGTGTGTGATGTCAGAACCCCTCTCCCCTTTTTTAGCCTTCTGAAACATCCTAGCCATTGTAATTAGAGGTGTTGCTCCAGAAAAGTTAAGAATTTTTCTGAATTCTGGATTTGAGTTATGCTATCCCCCAGTTGTGCACAATGAGGTGGTAGGCTGGGCCTTCCTAGTATATTCGTCTTTAATTAAATATCAGCATTTATTTATTTTTTTGAGATTGCAAAATTGGATGTTAAGGGGGGGGGGGGCATAAATCCAGAAAACTAGGATTGAGCCAAAGGTTTTAACTCACCCCAAAGGAAAAAGGTAATACCTGGAATGGAACTTCTCTGGAGTCCAACTGCCATAGAAGAATTCCAAAAGAATAAACATCACAGAGAGGATGGGGAAGCCCACCTCTCAAGAATTCTGGAGCTTGATATCCAGGAGTACCAACCAAACTGTGATCTACAAATATTAGAAGATTTATTTGCATTGTCAATCAATCAATGGTGTTTGATCTAGATACCCCTCAAAATTTAAGGTAAAAATTGGCCCCAAGATGCTTTTAATCTTAGTCACATTGGCAAAAAAAAGAAAGAAAAATGTTACCAGGAGGCTTGCAGTAGATAGTTATCATAAAATGCTTACCAAGGGGTACATCCCCCGAGTCCACACCTACGCTGCAGCCAAAATCTCCAAGCTTACATACTCCACTACTTGTCACAAGCACATTAGCTGGCTATAATAAATAGGTATGTTAGAAGGCTACAATTAGTGGTGGCTGTGTTCCTACTTATTTCAATTGTTCGTTCAATTCAGTTACATTCCATTTGTTTCCTTGAAAGAACGATCATTCCTACTTTTTTGAAATAGTGCGTTCTGTTCTGTTCCCTTCTGTTTGTTCCAAAACCTATCATTCTCCAGTAATGACGCCCTAGCTGTAATAAACAAGTATAATAGCAGGCCATAATAAACAAGTATATTAGCAGGCTATAATAAACAAGTATATTAGCAGGCTATAATAAACAAGTATATTAGCAGGCGATAATAAACAAGTATATTAGCAGGCAATAATAAAAGAGTATGTCAGAAGGCTAAAATAAACAAGTATATTAGCAGGCCATAAGAAACAAGTATATTAGCAGGCTATAAGAAACAAGTATATTAGCAGGCCATAATAAAAAGAGTATGCGAGCAGGCTAAAATAAACAAGTATATTAGCACTTCGCAGGCAATAATAGACAAGTATATTAGCACTTAGCAGGCTATAATAGACAAAAGTTAATACATGGTGTCCTTTCAATTGTGCCAATTTTTAAACCTTGATAATGAGCAGAAATATAGACCTGGTTACATTTATTCAGTGACATTATTAATCTATAAATAAGAACGTTTTGTTATATCAATTGGGTTACTTCTTTTTCATTAACAGATACTAAAAATGTACAACTTCATCTTGAATGCACGATTTCAAGTGTAACTCCCTGCAAAGATGGAAAGGTCCGATTTTGCCCTTGCACCCTTTCTGATCAAAAACGTGGAAGATATCGTCGTTTTTCTGAGAATTTTTTTATTGCTTCTTACAAGCAAGAAATGTGCATGTCACTTTCACAGAGAAACCTCAAATAAAAATGAGCAGTTTAAAGAAACAAAAATAAGAAAATATAATTCACACTAGATCAGACAAAGCTTTTAATGATACCAATGTCAATCGGACATTGCTATTTTTGAATTAAGTGTCACTTGAAATTATGCTCACAATCCCTTTAAACTTGTAAAAGGTACAGGCAGGTAAAATTACTCGATATTATCCCAGAAACTAATTGATAATCATATCGGATACCCTTAAAACCGCTAACCTTGATATCCATATGGACAACTCCTCTGGAGTGACAATGGTTTAAAGCTGAGCTGATCTGCCTTCCAACACCCAATAACCAACTTCTACCTGATCAAAATGAATACTTAATGAGAACTTAAAGGGACTGTAAGTATAATTTTAAGTGACCCTCCATGCAAGTGTGCTAATGCTTGATTTACAACGGTACCGTTGAAACCTTAACCTGATAAAAACTGCGGAAAATAACGTTGTTTTTTGACTCGGAAATTGTTAATTTCCAAAAAAATCATTTTTTCATTTCTGTAAGAGAACTCGCAAATGAAAACAAACATTAAAGAAAAACAAAGAAATAACATTGTTAACTAATTCATACTTCATTAAACAATGCGTTTAAGGGTACCATTGTAAATCGGGCATTGCCATCTTTGTATTGAGGGTTATTTGAAAGATGCATAATTATACAATTTATTTGATTTTTCAATTTTCAATTTGATTGATCAAAGAAAAAAATATTAAGTGATAGAAAAGTTTTAGTAAATTTGAACAAAGTGTTAGAATTATACAACAGATCATTTTCAAGAATTAATCTCCCTGAACAGTCTTTTCGATAGGATAAAATCCTTCTAGTCCTTTCATATTTTTTTTTAAAATTTTAAATGCCTGTTTTACCAGTAAAATTTACCTAAGACTTTATCTGGAGTCTCAATGAGCAATCTATGTAAATTTCTACTCCCAACATACTCCATTATTATCACGGAATACCTAAACATACAATAAGATAAGGAAAGGATATAAGAAAATCTTGGAGAGCCCAGACCGCCATCAGGGCTAAAAACCTAAGCCCCAGCACCTCTCTTGCTCCCACACTACTGTTGAAAGATGCTACAAGTGAGTGATGCTGGATCACAAAGATATCTTGCAACAACCTACAACAGGACTTGCAATGTATTGTATAATGAGTCTTACATGATCAGAGGTCTGATGCAAAGCACAGCCAATTATCCAAAATGCAATTAAAGCTCATGGCAATATTTATATTTTTCAGGTTCCAAGGAAGTGCACTTGGGGCAAACAAAGAAAGAAAGTTTTAATAAATAACAGCACAACTCATGTGTTAAAACATCGAGAGAAAGATGACAAGTCAGAACTTAGAAAGATAGATGTGCCAGAACTTAGAAATATAGAAAATGTAACAGAACTTAGAAAGAGAGAAGACGAGTCAGAACTTAGAAAGATAGAAGATTTGTCCTAACAAATAAATAAAATTTTCCCACCTTTCTTCTGCTGCAAATACTCCATGAACCTTGACTATATTTTCATGTTCTAACTTCAAAGCCTTAAAATTATTATGATTTTAAGTAACTCCAGAAATTTGGCTTGCTTTGCATAGGTTTCATGTACCACCTTATGCTTTCGGTGTGTGGATATGCAATACACTGACCGATGAAATAGTGTGTTTTAGCAGAGCAGAGTTAATAAATAATTGAAATAAAAACTTTAGTAAAATTAGAATGTTTTTTTAGTTTTCTAATCTTATGAATCACAAAAAATGTTAATTTCCAATTTTAATTAGCCAGCTATTAAAGAATATTTTACTGAAAAAATCAAGTTTTTGTCAAATATAGATTGGATTGGTTTATTGATGGAACTCATGAGTTGAAATATTAGAATTATATAATTATAAACCTGGAGTTCACTTTCCAGAGATTTCCTTCGTCTAGCACTTACTCCTACTCCTTGCTCCTTTTCCATAACCTGAAAACAACATTAAAGGGACTGTAAGCCTAATTTCAAGTGACCCTCCACGCAAAGATGTCAATTCCCGATTCACATAGCTAGGTATCCTTGTATCCCTGATCTGTGGTTTTAATCTTACAAGTGTTTAATTGAGATATTTCCTATATATTCTACTGTAGTAGAAATGGCCATATTACTTTAGTAGAGAAACTACAATTGAAAATAGTCAGTTTTCAAAGTTATGTACATTAGTTTATAACTTGTGCTTGATCAGAGATAGCAATTTAGAAACAAGGTTGTGAAACAAGGTTTGCCATCTTTGAGTGGAGGTTTATTTGAAATGGCACTCACAACCATTTAATAAGAAATTAAGAAATTTATTTATCCAAGCTGATCTGAGATTATTTAAAAGAACGAAATATTAAATAAATTAAACTTGTCCCCCCCCACCCTCGCACAGATAGTGAATTATTGTCTGTGAGAGCATTTCCTAATTCCAATAAAAATTTTCCCAATCAAAAATAACTTTTTTTTTAAAGTGAAAACCTTCGGAAGATGTTAAGATTTATGAATCAAGGCTAAAAAACTGATTTCAACTAACAACACAGAATGTTTTACTTTAGATATATATTTTGTCTGTTTTAAAACATGATTTTGTTCTCTAACAAGCTATAATTGAGAACAAGGTCGTAAACAGAAATAAATCTGGGGGGGGAGTCGGGGGAGGGGGGGGAGGCAAAATATGCACGAAGCTCAAAATATTTTTTGCCCCCCTCCCCCCCGTGGAGCTCCTAGGGGGGCAAAAACAAACTAGCAGATAAAAACTGATGATTTGTTTTATGTTCTTGACTCTTCAGTTTTAGATTTGAAAAGTGAGAAAACTCTGATTTCTAGGGGGGGGGGGCTACGCCTCCCGTTTACAGGTCTAGGTGGGGCACCGCCCCCTTCCCCCCCTGTATTGAGAAGATATTGTGCATTTGCAGGATAATGTCCCCTTCCCCTTCTGAATATAATATGCAATTAGATGATCTTTTTGTGGCCTAGTTTATGAGATTTTATTACAATTGTAGCATTTCCATGTGTTTCCATTTGGATACTTTTTATGTGCCAAGACATAACTTGAAGCATTTTTTTGCGGTGAAATATGTTTGCGACATATTTTATAATTTTAAATAATAAAAATGGCATATTTTTAAAACTTTGATTGCATTTGTAGCAGGTGGTATGTGTCAGGGCATAACTGGTGCATTTGTTTTGATATAACATAATTTTGTGGCAGAGCTCATTCATTATTTGTGTGGCAGATTTTATGCATTTGGATTATGTTTGTGGCAGATTTTCTATGCTTCAATTACATTTGTAGCAGGTGTTATGTGTCAGAGTACAACTTGTGGCATTTGTTATGTAACATAATTTTGTGGCAGATTTTAAGCTCTTCATAATTTGTGTGACAGATTTTATGCATTTGGAATATGTTTGTGGCAGTTTTTCCGATCTTCTATCGCATATGTGGCAGATTTTATGTGCCAAGACATTATTTGTGGCACACTTTATGGCAGTTATTTATTTATGAAATATGAAAAACGTTACCAACTGAATATCTCGATTGGTATTTTTGACTAAAATTGGTAGACTTTTCCACTTAATTGCTTAATCTGCAGTTCTGTTCTCCTAATGGGCAGATTTTTCTACAAAATTGGCACGTTTCTCAAAATTTGCAGTAGTTTTCCAAATCTGAAAGTGCAGCAGGTCAGGTAAACTGACCCAAATTTGCTCTGGGAGGAACCCTGAGCTATGAGGAAGATATTTGTGCTTTATCGTCTTTAAATGTTGAATTCTGTAAATTATGTCTTTGCTACATGTAACAAAGAAAAACAAAAAAGAATTTTCAACTTTGGAATAAAAAAGGATATTTTCCAAATTTTTGCTAAGAATCGGGTCTATTTTTAATATGGAGGGGTACTTGAGTTAAAATATCAAAGCAAATGTCGTCCTACTTAAGTCATAATTCGATACCTGGAAACTCCAGAGTATTAAATTCCTACCTTTCCTCTGCACAGATCTTTCACACATGTGTGTAAAGGAGATCATTATTATATAAGAAAGACATGGATCAGCATACTAATGAATTAGCAAGTTTGCGTCATTAAATAATCTTAAAATTTGATATTGTGAACATTGATTTAACATTAAACAAACAAAATTTCAGAATTATGTAAACCACCACTCAAACTGGACTAAATGTCCAGTAACTTCTACTTTTATGGCTTCTTTAGGTACTGTAAATAACTTCTTTCCTATTTTAAATTGCTGTGAAGGAAATAACACTTGATTATAGTTGTATCAATGCAGTTTAGACAAACTTCTTAATTTTAAATTATTTTTGTTTTAATACAAAGTTCTTTTCTGAGATTTCCAAACCAAGACCTTTGTCTTTTAGTTTGTTTTATCATTATTTTGTAATTGATTGAATTTTTTTGCAGGTTTTAACTTTACTAAATATGAATGTTAAAATTTGCTGAATAAAGTCCTGAACTCAGGTGTGACGTTTTATTTCAACACTTGATATTAGGTTGACAGCCACATTAACCGCTTTTATTTCAACACTTTATATTACGTTGACAACCACATTAACCGCTTTTATTTCAACACTTTATATTACGTTGACAACCACATTAACTGCTTTTATTTCAACACTTGATATTACGTTGACAACCACATTAACTGCTTTTATTTCAACACTTGATATTACGTTGACAGCCACATTAACTGCTTTTATTTCAACACTTGATATTGCGTTGACAACCACATTAACCGCTTTTATTTCAATACTTTATATTACGTTGACAACCACATTAACTGCTTTTATTTCAACACTTGATATTGCGTTGACAACCACATTAACTGCTTTTATTTCAACACTTGATATTGCGTTGACAGCCACATTAACTGCTTTTATTTCAATACTTTTTATTACGTTGACAGCCACATTAACCGTTTTTTTGGCCATGTATTGTTTTCAGAAGCTACACTGGCCATAATAACGCTTCCCAATTACTACTATTGATAAAGCTTATTCTAACTAGCACTACACCAATATGCGCAAAGTTAGAAAAATTGTGCGTTTGGTTAAACAATGAGCAAGTTTTCAGACTCTGAATTTATGAAAATCCTAGATTTTAATTTTGAACCAACAAAAGAGAAATTGGTTAAAGTTCTTCTCAATATATTAAATTCAAGCTTTTCTGAACTGTGTTCAAAATCAGTTAAAATTTTTTTATAATCTTTCCTATATTTTTTTATTACCTTGACAGCACATTTCTCCCCTTTCCATTGGCCTAAAACTACAGTGCCATATGCTCCTCTAAAAAACATTACGGTTTATCATTCAAAATTGTTTTTAATTGATTTAAAATCCTAAAAACTAAAAATCACTACAAATTAATGAATATCGTTTGTGCCAACTTATTACAAAAAGCTCTACCAGGGGCGGATATAAGGATTTTGTAGGGGGGGTAAATATTTTTAATTTGGCGAGCGAAGCGCGCCGAATTTTTTTTACCCCCCCCTAGAAATTTTTTTACCCCCCCCTAGAAAAATATCATGATGTATATCAAATTATTGGTTTTAATTGGGGTTGATTTGCATTTTCCAGTAGTATAGGCTTAAACCTAAA
>NW_019396749.1:240808-264026 GCF_000591075.1 Eurytemora carolleeae
CCCCCCCCCACCTAAATCAATAATACCAATCGAACAGTGTGTAAATAACTTTTTTTCTAGTAATACACTTTATAATAAATCTTTAATCCAAGCTTTAACACTGAAAATTTAAATTACAAGGGATATATTTTTTCCAAAAAGTAAATCAGAATTGTAAACCCATTGGAATAAATGAATATTATTGAGACCACTGTTACTTTTTATGATTATTTAATAAATGAGATCTGAGAATGGTATAGTAGGCATCAATATTTTCCCACCATGTTTAACAATAAGGATTTTTAGGCTTTAAGAGGAAATTCAAGATATTTTAAGATTGTATTCTCTACAAGTTGACTTTTTTTACAAATGAAAAATCATAATTCTGGCAAAAGACAAACTCCTAAACGATTGTTCAAATAGTTTGTTAAAGAATCATATTAAAAATATATTTAATACCTAAAGCAATGTTTGGAGAGTATTCAAGGTTAAGAGAGGTACAACTACTTGGCCTTGGGGAGTAGGTAGTGGACGGAGTCAGGAGTAGTCTTGAGCTAAAATAGGACCGAGTCGAAAAAGAAAATGATAATAATAATGATAAATATAACAGAAGAGAGGTTAGAGAAATATATAACTTAAAACATATTATAAATACATCACTTGTTATATTCACCATAATTGCGCAGAAATTACAGAGTCAGCAATGTAAAATCCACTTGTGTTGGTAAACCCAAGAAATATGTAGAATAGATTTTGGAAGATGTATTAAATGGAATTATGAGCAAAGTGGAATGTAAAATGGTATCAAAGATTAATCATGTGGAATGCAAGTTGTATATAAGAGTAGAAAAGATGAGTAAAGTGGTATGGAAGTTGTATAAAAGAGTATGAAAGATGAGTAAAGTGGTATGGAAGTTGTATAAAAAGAGTATGAAAGATGAGTAAAGTGGTATGGAAGTTTATAAAAGAGTATGAAAGATGAGCAAAGTGGTATGGAAATTGTATAAAAGAGTATGAAAGATGAGTAAAGTGGTATGGAAGTTGTATGCAAGAGAATGAAAGATGAGTAAAGTGGTATGGAAGTTGTATAGAAGAGTATGAAAGATGAGTAAAGTGGTATGGATGTTGTATATAAGAGTAGAAAATATGAGTAAAGTGGTATGGAAATTGTATAAAAGAGTATAAAAGATGAGTAAAGTGGTATGGAAGTTGTATAAAAGTGTATGAAAGATGAGTAAAGTGGTATGGAAGTTGTATAAATGAGTATGAAAGATGAGTAAAGTGGAATGGAAGTTTAAAAAAGAGTATGAAAGATGAGTAAAGTGGTGTGGACATTGTATAAAAGAGTATGAAAGATAGGTAAAGTGGTATGGAAATTGTATAAAAGAGTTTAAAAGACGAGTAAAGTGGTATGGAAGTTGTATAAAAGAGTATGAAAGATGAGTAAAGTGGTATGGAAGTAGTATAGAAGAGTATGAAAGATGGGTAAAGTGGTATGGACATTGTATAAAAGAGTATGAAAGATGAGTAAAGTGGTATGGAAGTTGTTTGCAAGAGTATGAAAGATGAGTAAAATGGTATGGAAGTTGTATGCAAGAGAATGAAAGATGAGTAAAGTGGTATGGAAGTTGTATAAAAGTGTATGAAAGATGAGTAAAGTGGTATGGAAGCTGAATAAAAGAGTATGAAAGATGAATAAAAGAGTATGAAAGATGGGTAAAGTGGTATGTAAGTTGTATAAAAGAGTATGAAAGATGAGTAAAGTGGTATGGAAGTTGTATAAAAGAGTATGAAAGATGGGTAAAGTGGTATGGAAGTTGTATAAAAGTGTATGAAAGATGAGTAAAGTGGTATGGAAGTTGTATAAAAGAGTATGAAAGATGAGTAAAGTGGTATGGAAGTTGAATAAAAGAGTATGAAAGATGAGTAAAGTAGAATGGAAGTTGTAAAAAAAGAGTATGAAAGATGAGTAAAGTGGTATGGAAGTTGTATAAAAGTGTATGAAAGATGGGTAAAGTGGAATGGAAGTTGTATAAAAGAGTATGAAAGATGAGTAAAATGGTATGGAAGTTGTATAAAAAGAGTATAAAAGATGAGTAAAGTGGTATGGAAGTTGTATAAAAGAGTATGAAAGATGAGAAAAGTGGTATGGAAGTTGTATAAAAGAGTATGAAAGATGAGTAAAGTGGTTTATAAAATGAATAAAGGACCGAGTAAGATAGATGATGGAAGATAGAAAATTGTTTCAATTTATCAAAATGACATTTTTAACACTGGGAAATAAATTATTCTCTCTCGGTCTTCAAGAATAGACTACAGTAGGTAAGACAGAAATACAGAAACCCCTCCCCCCACCTTATATCTAATCCCCCCCCCTTTTCTCCCTTTCATCTCCACCTTATATTTACTACTCCTCTAATACATACATCCCACCCCATGGCCCACTTCTCATCTTATTAACCCCCCTTAAAATCTTCTTTGATTTCATCCAACCTTTATTTATCTACCCCAGTCCTCCATTTACCTACCCTGGCCTACTATTTTTTAACCTAAGTCCACCATATTTCTACCCAAGTCCATTTATCTTTCTACCCTGGACATCCATCTTTCTACCCTGTACATCCATTTATCAACCTTGGACCTCCATTTACCTGTACTGGACCTCCATTTACTTGCCCGGACCTCCATTTACCTATCCTGGATCTCCATTTACCTACTCTGGACCACCATTTACCTACCCTGGACATCCATTTACCTACTCTGGACCTCCATTTACCTACCCTGGTTCAACCATTTTTCTACCCAGATCAACCATTTATCTACCCTAGACCTCCACTTACCTAACTGGCCTTTAATCTACCCAGCACTCCATTTATCTACCCAGCACTCCATTTATCTACCTGTCCTCCATTTATCACCCCGCCCTTCATTTATTTATCCAGCCCTCCATTTATCTCCCAAGCCCCTTCAATAATCTTCTCAGCCCTCAATTTCTCTACCTAGCCCTTCATTAATCTACCCGGTACTAGTACAAACGTCGGACCAACAAACATCGGACGTTACAAAGGTTGGACTTACAAACGTCGGACTGGTACAAACGTCAGACTGGTACAAACGTCGGACTTTGGTTGAGATTGAAAAAAAGACCATTGCTAAAAGGAATAAATTAAAAAATTCCTCACTTATTGTGATAAAAAATTAAATAAATAAAGTCTCTTCCTTTGAAGGTAGCACTGTATAGAAAAGCAGACCAAAAAGGAGTTAGATTCAATTGTCACAAACTCTGATGTTTCAATATGCCTATATCTTTGCAACCCGATGTCGTATAACTTTTAATATTTCAACCTATGGAATCTATGAGATCAAACAATTTAAGTTTGAAAGTGTCAAAGGTTAATACCATTGCCAGATTGCAAAGATTTAGGAATGAGAATATTTGAGTTGAGTAACAAAAACTCAGTAACTTTTGTTAGATTTTTATTAACCAGTGGATGAAAGGAAATAACCTTTCAAAAAATCTTAAAATTCAAATAATTTTTTTTCCATAGTCCGACGTTTGTACTGGTCTGATGTTCGTACTGGTCCGTCGTTTGTACTTGTCCCAGTCCGACGTTTGTACTAGTCTGACGTTTGTCCTGGTCCGGCGTTTGTACTGTCCGAGGTTTGTTAGTCTTAGGTTTGTACCATCCGATGTGTGTGGGTCCGACGTTTGTACTGGTATCATCTACCCTGGAAAACGATTAAATCTACCTAGCCCCCCATTTATCTACCCAGCCCTTCTTTAATCCACCCAGTCCTCCATTTATCTACTCTGTCCCTCAGTATACCTACCCTGGACCTCCATTTATCTAAACATACCTCCATATATCTACCCAGGCCCTTCATTTACCACCCTGACCCTCTATTTATCTACCCTGGACCTCTAAATATCTACCCTGGACCTCTATTTATCTACCCTGGGCCTCTTTTTATCTACCCTGGCCCTCCATTTATATACTCTGTCATTCACATATCTACCTAGCCCTCCATTTATCTACCTAGCCCTCCATTAGTCTACCCTGGCCCTACATTAATCTACCCTGACCCTCCATATCTACCCCGGACCACGGTTTATCTACCTAACTGTCTATATTGTGTGAAGCCTCCATAAAAAAAATAATGTCGATTTGGAAATGACTCCCTTATAACCTAAAACATTATTAAAAGTCATGTCTATTAACTAGAGTAACAAGTATTATTAAATATTAAGGTCTCCTGATGTATGTTAATTAACAATTTGTTTTCAACAACTATTTTTCTGATTCTAAATTTTCCTACCCACTATCATGTGTTAGTGTGTAATACTGGAGTAAAATATAAAATCCTCCAAGAAGTGTTTCTGTATTTCACAACAAGAGCTAATGTAAGCTTTAATGGTCCAGCTTCACTGGCAGTTTATTTAGGATAAAACAACTCTGGATGCTTAGTAGAAACCATTTATCTGATTAACTTAAACCAACATCAACTAATTGCTGAATACAGTGGAACAGTGCTAACGGAATTCAACAAAATAAGCTAAAGGGAGTGATTTGCTAGTCATGGTAGTTAGGCTAAAAGTGCAGCATAGTATAGAAAAACTTAAGACATTTTTACGATGTACATTGTACAATTTTAAAATTTGTAAAGTCGTTTGTAATATTTCACCAGTTGTTTCAATCAGCAGAAGAAACGTATTTTTTGTCATAATTTTTTTCTCTACAATACTGCACTTTCACCTCAACTACCATGTCTAACAAATCACTCCCATTAAACGAAGTTTACTGCAATAAAAAGAAACATCTGAAGAATCATATTTTTGTTTATTCAGTATCAAATAAAAAAAAATAAAAAAACTGCTGTGCACTAATTTTGAACATATTGTTCACAAGAAATTGTAAAAAACATGAGCATCATCAAAACTAGAACATTTATTTTCTACGAGGCATGCTTTAGAAGAAAAAGAGAAATACGTAACTAAAGAATGATTATAATTTCTAATTTTCAATAAAATATGAACAAATTATGATATTACATAGGTTGATACTCCATGTGTATCCAGAAAAACGTCCTCTGTTTCCAATAGACTTTATTGTATATACAACATTTCCTAGATGGATATTCAAGTGTATCCAAATATAGATTATATATTACCTAGCTGGATATTCAAATTTATCCAAGAAAACATTGTATGTATCCAAATATAGATTATATATTACCTAGCTAGATAATCAAGTGTATCCAGGAAAACATCGTCTGTATCCAAATATATATTATATATTACCAAGCTGGAAATTCAAATGTATCCAAGAAAACATCGTCTGTATCCAAATATAGATTATATATTACCTAACTAAATATTCAAATGTATCCAGGAAAACATCGTTTGTATCCAAATATAGATTATATATTACATAGCTAGATATTCAAGTGTATTTAGGAAAACATCGTCTGTATCCAAGTATATATTATATATTACCTAGCTAAATATTCAAATGTATCCAGGAAAACATCGTCTGTATCCAAATATAGATTATATATTACCTGGCTAGATATTCAAGTGTATCCAGGAAAACATCGTCTGTATCCAAGTATATATTATATATTACCTAGCTAAATATTCAAATGTATCCAGGAAAACATCGTCTGTATCCAAATATATATCATATATTACCTAGCAGGATAATCAAGTATATCCAGGAAAACGTCATTTGTATCCAAATATAGATAAAGATAAAATTTTACCTAGCAGGATATTCAAGTGTATCCAGGAAAACATCATCTGTATCCAAACTAACAGATATTCTTGGCACTTGAATCTGTGGATTCAAATTCTCCTTTGGTGAGCTGACATTACTTAAATATTATTTTGTAATTAAATTTTTTTTTTTTAATTTAAAGCGATGCAAAAAAATTGTAAAATCCTGTCAAACACAGGTTTACTGAAAGAAACCTGAGAAAAATTAATTTAATGAGAATCTGTCAATAAATATTTCATTTAAAAACACATTTTTAAAATTCCAAGCAATCTGGATTAGAATCCAAAATTGTTTCAAGATTTACTGATTTTTAAAAATGAATTTAACATTTTTCCTTTTTCTTTCTTTTGTTAATCTAAAACTTTTTTTTACCATAAGAGATTATGAAGTTTTTTTTTAATGAGGACTCATTAGTTGAAATGTAAACTTAGGAATTTGGTAGCCTAGTAAACTCTGTAAACGCTTAGAAATATTAATTTTTTTTACTCAAAAAGGAATTGTTTTGAATAGCTGAAAAAGCTTTAAAACTCCAGAAATTGAACAGAAACTCCAGAAATTCAACATAAACTCCAGAAATTCAACATAAACTCCAGAAATTCAACATAAACTACAGAAATTCAAATACATGAATTACCTAAAACTGAAAATGTTTTACCTGAATCGGAAGACATTTCTATCTCTTTCACTCAATCCTCTTGGTTTAGGTCTACCAGAAGAAACAGATTTCTTAAAATAAAAAATAAGATATTAAATTTTCTTACTTAAAGGGACTGTAAACATAATTTCACGTGACCTGCTATATAATGCCCGAATCACAACGGTATACTCATAAAAGATTTGTCTGATCAAGGAGGGGAGGAAGGCCAACCACATCAATCTCCAGTCCGAACCACATTCTCCTCATTTTCTCATCCGAACCACCTCGAAATCCTCGTCCTTTCAATATTATTTTTTTTTAAGTGTCTAATCCTTCCAGATAAAACTATTTTTAAAGAATCGGGCCACGTTAGGGCATAAATGAAATATCAAATTTTTGAAAATCGAAAAAAAAGTTTCAATTGAATTAAAGATTTGAGTTTAATGTCTTTAAAAATGTTCACCTTTTTTACGCACATTTTCAGATATTCCTGGTGTAGAATGCCGCAAATAATTCCAAGTTTATAGAACTTAAATCTTTTTTGTTAACTTTAGTGAAAACCATAAAATTTTTCCGGGTGGTTCCATGGGGAAAATTATAGGCAGAGGTATGCCGAATATTTTGCTATTTTTTCATATCACGAAGGTTAGCCATTACGGAGGCAGAAGAGATTTTAGTTTTACCTATATAACGTTTGACATCATCCTCATGGGTTTAAAGATTCCAAGATGATAAAATCATTGCAATACTTTAGTCCATCCATAGTTTATGCCCTAACGTGGCCAGATTTAATAAAAAATAGTTTTATCTTAAAGAATTGGAAACTTTTTAACACAAAATAATCGAAGGACGAGGATTCCGAGGTGGCTCGGACGAGAAAATGAAGAGAATGTGGCTCGGACTAGAGATTGATGTGGTTGGCCTTCCTCCCCTCGATCAAGTGTGAATAATAATCAATGTTCATAATTTTGAAAATTATTATTTTAAATTGCAAGGAGGGTCACTTGAAATTAGGCTTGCAGTTCCGTTAAAAGCCACTTAAAGCCTTTTACGGGCTAAATGCTTGAAGGCAACTTTACTAGAGAGAGTTTTTCCCATCTATTGTGCAGTAGTTTAACCGATCTAAATCTAGAGTTCGAGCTATACTAAAACCATCATTAACAATCTATTTTTAATTAAATTTTTTTAAAAACTAAATTTGAAAAGAGTTGTGAAATTTTTCTCTGACCGTTGTATCTTTTTTCATCTGATCATACATCTTTTTCTGTTATTCTCTTTTAGATCTACGCATTCTAATCTCTTGTAGACTAGGGAAATTTGAAACATATTTCTGATTCATACTTTTATTCACTTTGATATCTTGGCGCCAGAAATATCAAATTAAGTAAAATAGAAAGTTACTGTTTGTGAGGAGTAGATATCAGATGAATTGTCAGTTTTCAATATTGTTTTCTGATCTATGGAATGTCTAACTCAGCAACTGTTTAAGGTAGCTTCAAACTCAATTTCCTCAATATGTTTACAGGTTGAAAAAAGTCCCTGCACCAAGAGGGTTTGATAATTCTGAGGATATTCAATGTGTCAGAATTCCACCTTGATAATGGCAAATGGGATAAGATAGGTTAGGAAAGGAGTGGATATTTTCGACAACAAATTCTTGATTCTTTTAACTTCATCTCGGACACAGTGTTTCAGAATACAGTCTCGTCTATAGCAATCTTTTCCTTGCAGCCGACAGAGTATAAACCGATATAATAGTGAATGGTGCACAACCTATCAGGATTCAACTCTCTATGTTTCCATTTTTCTTGTTTCTGGAAGAGGGAAGGGGAAAAGAAGGAGGGAACCCCCCCCCCCCCCCTGCATTTTTCCAATTAGGGTGTACTGCCATGTTAATCCACACAGGGTTAGTTCAGCCACAAGAAACTGATAGAGTTGTATAGGAACCTGACTGTTCTGAGCTCCATTGATGCTTACACACATAGAACTTATACATTCAATCGAAAGAATTAACATCTTCTGACGAGTTCGAATACTTAATAACAGCTAACCAGGCTTGTTATTAAGGAGTATATTGAAAGAGCTGCCAGTAGCAAAAGCTGGATCCAGCTAGGTAAAAACCTCCATTCTCCAGGTTAATACAGCGTTAAAAGATTAATGCAGGCCTTCAATGTTTCTTGTAGTTCCGTTTATTTCTTTTCCAGTTGTGTGCAGGGTGTATACTGTATACCTCTATACACCCCATGGCTAAAGTTTTTCAATGTTGCCATTTTCTCTCTCTCACACTGTATCTCTGAGTACTCGTAGAAGCTTTACTAAAAACTAATTCGTAAATAGGCACAAATTGCACTGGAATTTTAATGGATTTTTCTTCATACTAGAATCATATCATAGTCAGTGCAGTGTAATTAAAATTTATAACGTTTAGGATTTTACTTTATTTCAGAATCAAATTTCTATTAAATACCTTTTGGGAAAATGAAAATTCATTTTCCTGATCCTGATTTGAGATTTGAGATGATGGTTTCCTGGATCCAAGTTTCCTGGTTTTAGTGTCCCGACATAATTCATGGGCAGTACTAGATTTTCTTCTAAAATATAAAACCAAATAAACATTTGTCAAAAGAGCTGTGGAGACAGTTTCAAACAACCCTCTCCTTTTAGAGTGACATGTCCGATTCACAACAGTAATCTTTAAAGATTTTTGATTTTATAGATGGAAATTAAGTGCCTAGAAAACGAGAACGTAAACTGGAGCATTGAGTGTCCAGAACTCAATTTTCAACTATTAGAATGAGGATATCTACTTTATCCTTAATAAACAATTTTTAAAGTTCCGATTTTTCCTGAGATAGATAGATATATATTTTACTAGATATTTTAATAAAAAACAATTAAAATTGCACAAATTTTTATATTTTAATTTAGAAAATTTTGATAATCAATTTTGTACAAATTTACCTGTTTGATTTAACTGAGAGGACACTGATACATGAAGAGTTCGAGGAAGATGAAGAAAAACTTTTCGTATCTTCGTCTAACATTCAAAATTTATTCTAAAGCTGCAACTTTAAAATGGACTTGATAAAATTGGACTTGTTTTCATCTTGGTCCAAAGATTTGGCCGAAATGGTTGTAAATGGAATTTTCTTTAATTATGGTCAACATTTTTAATTTGGCAAAAAGGGATGAATTCATGAATGAAAAAAATGTTAATTTGAATGTTCCTAAGCTGGGTCTCGTAGGTCTCTCATCAGTTACAATAAACTTAAAGTCTTGATACAGAGCCCTGAAATAATATTAGTTAAAACGATTAGACCTAGCGTATTCATTTCGTCACTTTTTTTGGAGGNGTACATTCGTGAAAAATTGAAAGGATTGAAACCAATCAACAAAACCTTGCTTTCACGCATTCCCATAAAACAATTTAGGCCATGGATTTCCCAAACCCTTCATGTCATCATGAATGTCAAACCAAAATGTTTAGAGCTTATCCCCCCTCCCCCAACAAACCTAGATATTTGAGGAGCCGGGGATCTAGATCTATCCATGTTCTTCTTCTGTACCGTACTTGTCAGGCACATAGTTCCTTAAACGTACACTGTAATCCTTTAATCTTTTCAAATTTTAAATATCAATATTTTAGTAATCTATTGTGATGTTACTGCTTTTAAATTAGATAAGGAAAGCTTTATAAAGGAGATTACAGAATTTCTAAATGTTTGCGAACATAAACATGGAAATCTTTGCCTCAAAATAAATCTATAAGCTCTTATGTTAAATATTAATTGATGCTTTAGTATAAAAAAAGCTATATAATAAAGCTAAAAATTAAAATAGCGCCTAAATGTAATAAGAGAAAGATTTTTTTAATGGGGGGGGGGGGGGGGGGGGCTGTGTCCAAAAATCGTTCGGGTCCGTCCTAAACGATTTTTGGACAACCTCCTATCAATTTTGTACAAGACCAACTAATTTAATTTCAGCAAAATTATTAATATTTATTTGGACTCTTTTAGGTTCAGATTAAGACAGTTTCTGGACTAATTTTATCCATGTGTTACTTATGAGATATGCATGTACACAATTTTTGAGGGAGGGGCCCCCCCCCTCCAAAAATCGAATCTATGCAAGAAAGTTCCGGGGAAAAATTTTTTTGTAAAAAAAGAACTGGAAATAATGTCCTATGTTTTAGCTTCTTGGGACGTTTTTTCCTAAAGTAGTATGGGGGCTTGTCTCAGGAAATAAGATCACAGGAATCAGTCCTGAAGAAAATATATCCGAGGAAAAGAAAAACAATTAGAAAAAAGTCTCAGGGGTATATTCCTGGAGAACGATTTTTGGACCCCCCCCCCCTCCCCTCCTATAAATTTTGTATGACATGAATCTTAAATGTAAGACATGTGGCCGCAGCGCTCGTCCCCCTAGCTTGTTCTAGCCGCAGCGCTCGGCCCAGAAAGTGTCTGAACTAACCTAAACCAAGGCCGCAGTGCTCGGCCCCCGGGCCTAGCACCTCCTAGCCGCAGCGCTCGCCCCAGAAAGTTTCTTAACCTAACCTAACCCTAAATAATACTAAATAAATACTAATTTGGTCATGTTCAAAATTGATAGGAGGGGGGGGGGGGGGGGGTCCAAAAATCGTTCACTAGGACAGACCCGTCTCAGGAAATCTAAAATCATTAAATCATTAGTCTGCAGAAAAAAGTCTTAAGGGTTGTGTATAATCCCCCGTACAATTTTGTACTGTGATAAATATATATACAGGGGAGTTTAATATCAAGCTGAAAACATACGATCATTTCTAGGAAATAACCTGACTTTTTTAAAGCGAAAATTTTAGGACTTAATTTCGAAAACTTACTATGATTTCTCGATTCTTTAATCTTTCAGAGGTTTGATTGACAACAGGATATTTTCATATTGAGTCTGAATTTTCACGAATTAACAAATTTTCTCATTCTTTTGTCTGTAATTTGTATTTTTTTTAATATTTGGATTGGAAGAAAGCCAATTTTGACTTGTGAAGTAACTGATTGGTGATTAATCAAGTGTACATTGTCCAGTACAAGTGAGCTCAACGTACTGTAGATGTACTCTATGACCTCAAACTGGATTTCATCAAATTCGTACCAAACGAGCAGGGGAAGGCAGACGGCCATGAGCCACCACTATTTTCCCTTCCGTGCCACATATTAGCTTTTTTCTCTTCCGGCAGCCATGAGCCACCACTTTTCCCCCTTCTGTACCACCACATTTGACTCTTCCGGGCAAAACTACTTTTTTAACTGGTATATTTAGGGCCTTTATAAAAGTGTGATTTTAAAAAATCCAGCTGCGTCACGCAAAAAAGCACAACTCGACACACCATTTTTTCAATTATAAGATTAATATTTTGTGCGTTGAATTCTTAAACTGTTTTACAATGAAATTTTTGACAAATTTGACTGAGTATTGCATCTTGAAATATATTGGTTAATTCGAGTGATTTTAAGATGGATTTTGAGTCAGTAATTGTGTTACGCGAGCCATGCTGCGTGTATAAAGTCTGCTTATCGCCCCTGTGTATTTCTGAGTTCTCCCTGAAGATCTGTACGGAATGTATTGTGAAAGAACTAGTTTAGGAACTGTTTACAGACTGACTACGCAGCTGCGCAAGATTTCTCGCGGAGTAGTAAATAATTTATATCAGTATATGTTTATTCGTTTTGCAAGTTTAGCCGTGTCTAGAATTCTGGGATCACTGTGGTAATTATTTTTATATATACTTATGCTTATCGTTTTGATTATAGTATGATTGATATTTATATATGTGTTTGTTGGTTCCTAGCCACAGTTTTTTAATGCCTGAGTGAATTATTTGTTGTATTTGTATGATTTATCACTCAAAGCTTTTTCTGTGGGTTTATTAAACTTATTTAGATTGAAGGCTCAGAGAAATAAACGTTCGGAACCTTACTATCATCCTTTTATTATGAAGAGCGTTGAGAGAAGGGAGTCTTACGATCCGGTCCTGAGAAATACCACACGGTATATATATTAGGTCTTTAGGGAAATCGCTAAGTAGCGAAACAAATTGAATAATCTGATATTTTTACAATGTTATAATTTTTTATTTGAAAATTTGTTATGTTTTATAAAAGAAAAGTTAAAATCATTATTGTTTTAATTGATCTAAAAATGTTTAATCATAATTAATCAAGTTTAACAACAACAAGTAAAAAGTTAAAAAAAAAAATTTTATAACATGTCTTGGAAGAATGGATAATCATGAAGCAGGGTGAATTTAAAATATTCCTAACTATTTTGGTCCTTCCCGTAGTAGATTTTATTTTGTGTTTTAAGAAGAAACATCTTTACAGTCGAGAATTTATTTTCAAACAAATCTATAGAATTTTCTGATGTCTCCAATTCTTAAATCTATATTTATATTTTGTGTTAATCCATCAATTGAGCTCGCTAATAAATCCCTCTTTAAAAATGAGCTTGTATTATCAAAATTTAGTCTTTTTTTTTTCAAAATTCCATGAAACGATGTTCCCTTTTCGCAGGAAACCCATAGTCTTAAAAAACAATCCTTTCGTTATGAAAACGATGACGAAAAATCGAAAACGAAGTACGATCGTTTTTAAAACAATCATTTTTTTAAAAAGTTCGTTTTTTAAAAATGGTCGTTTTTATAACGATCGTTTTTCAAAACGTTTTTTTTAAAAACGATCGTTTTTATAAAATTCGTCGTTTTGTTAATGATTGTTAACAACGACCCTTCGTTAACGATCGTAAACGACAAACCTTTGTTAATGATCGTTAACGATCGTTAATTACAACCCTTTGTTAACAATTGTTAATGACAACCCCTTCGTTAACGAAGAGAGGAAACCGACCTGAAGGGCATCTGTACTTAAGTTTTTAAGTTTTTAAGAAAATATCAAGGAGATTTTAACTACCCCACAATTGTTAAACTTCATGTAAGACGACATTCAATAAAGTTGCATGTAATTGTTTTCCAAAAACGACCATTTTGATAAAGTTCGTTAACAAAAAACCTTCGTTAACGATCGTTAATGAAAGGTCGTCATTAAGGATTATTAACGAAGGATCGTCATTAATGATCGTTTTGAAGGGTTGTCGTTAACGATCATTTACGAAATGACGAGATTTATGAAAATGATCATTTTGAAAAACGATCATTTATAAAAACGATCATTTGAAAAACAATCATTTATAAAAACTATCGTTTTTCAAGACGCTATACACACATAATTAAACTCTTTTTACAAGATTTTTCATTATGATAATAAAAATCAATAAGCAACTAGATGCTTATCAAATCATAATAAAAATATCTTTATAATTGTTACAGAAAGTTAGGAAAAGCATGTGGTCTACCTTTTTTGAGCTTTTAACGCATAAACACATAATTTCAAAGAGAAATTGGCCAATTAACAGCTTCTCTTTATTTACACGTAAACCTGGAATTTGAAAAATGCTTGCCAGGGATAATAGCAAACTATTAGTAAAGTTGTCTTTATTGCATAAATATAATTGCTGCCCATTGTAGATTCTCATGAATGTCATCTTTTTTATTAAATAAATCTATTTTCAACATTTGGTCTAACTGGTCCCTGAAAGCTGAGTGATTGAGATTTCAAAAAATAATTATTTATGACCCACTCTTCTGAGTTAAAAATAAAACTTTCAAAATGATTTTTAGAACTAGCTATTCATCTGCATTATAAAAAACAAAATATCGTAAATGTTTTTTTTTTATCAGGGCATAACAACCCTTTTTAATATATAAAGATGTTTGAAAAATTGTTTACATGCTGTTAAACATATGTACCTTCCCACAAACTGGGACGGTTAAAAAATAACTAATAAATTCCAAAATAGTATACTACTAAAACATATGAAAGCAAATAACTAATATTCTAGGGATGCATTATGGTGCCAATTAAAAAAGCAGAAATAACAAGTTGCAAAATATCGTGCATGTTTCTAACTCTTCCCTGGAACATGTAAAAATATCAATTTTATTAAAAAACACACATTTAGACAATTTCTGGTCTAATTATCGTCAATAAACTTGCAACCAAACAGAATGCAACAAAGATAGGGCTTAACAGACAATATCATATAATAAAAATTACAAAATTATAAACTATGGGTTTATATCAATTTCATTCTCAACTCAAATAAGTTGGTCCATGTTTAGTTTGACGGAACTACAACAGATCCACCTCGAAAAAAAGGTTTACTGAGATTAGTATTATCTTCTATCCAGTTGATTCCATCAAATTCCTCCATTGTTATTTGTGCCACTGCATCTTCTCCGCCAAATACCCTGAGTTTACCATTAAACCCATGCATAACATGATAGTAACGCACCCTTTTCATATTATTTGCTTTTCTCCACTGTTTATCCATTATATTGTACACCTCTACACTAGACAATGGACCGCTATTACCACCACCGCTAACATAGACTTCATTATTGTAAGCAGCACACCCCGCATATGTCCTAGTTTCTCACATTCTTGGAAGGGTCTCAATGAGGTTTCCATTTATATCATACTTTTCCGTTGCTGATACAGAACGTCCATCCCAGCCTCCAATCACTAACACTTCAGTGGAGCTTATTGCTACAGCACAGTGTGAATGTCCTCCGTAAGTCAGAGTATTGGCTAGGGTAGTCCAAGTGTCACCATCAAAACGTTCAATAGTATTTAAATAATTACTTCCCCATTGGCCACCCATAGACATAATATAATTTCCAACAGTTGTCATACTTGCATAGTATTTTCGTTGATTTACACATTTTGTCAGTAATTCCCAGTTACCCCCAACATTTGAGAAACATTTATTACTGCTAGGGTTATATATGTAGATAATTCCATTCAGCAATGCAACACCTCCTCGTGTGAAATTACCTAATTCGGTTGGCAGAGGGAACTCAAATGGGTAAGATTGAGCAGTGTTTATTCCCTGTCCAATAAGAAACACTATCTCATTTTTATCTGGTTCATATCCAAGGCAAGCATCTGCTTTTAGGAACACAAGCATTGATTCTTCCTCTTATACATCCTCCATAAACTTTATATTTGCCAATACACAGGTGTTGGATTGTTTGTCAAAATGAAAAGAATTGCAGAGTGCATTGCTATTATGGCATTTGAGAGAACAGACCATGCTGTTGTATTCTTTGCTCTCAGCAACTACAGATTTTTCCCAAGTTGAGGTTGAGACCTTCCAATTCTGTTCATACTTTATACCCTCAGTCCTTAACACAATCAAGCTTTATGAATAGGGTTTTAAAAAAAATTTTGATAAATTCCTAATGTGCATTAAAAACCCTATAAAAACTTTTGGACCTTTCGGCTATACCTTTTCCAGACTAAACTACAAATAAATCTACCATCTAGATTTGTTAGTATGTCGATCTATTTCTGTTGCTTTTATGGCCTAGATTAGTTCACAGTTCACAGCTAGTTTGTCAGTGTGTTACAAAATTTCCAATTTTTCTTATTTGTTGTATTGGCTTTTGGCTTACCCCCAGCAACCCTCTCTACTTATCTCATTTTTAAAGCTTTATCCATGAAGCTTTTTGCTTTTAAGAAAATTATTTTAAATATAAATGCGCGATAATGCAAAGGGTGGGGTATACACCATTCAAGTTACAACAAGAATAAAAAACAGCATGCAAAAATATTTGTAAAAATTATTGTAACTTTTATTTATGTTTGAATGTTCAACGGGACCAATAAAAATGTGGAAAAGGAAAACAGCCTTTTATAAATGTGTATTTTGAGCTGATAAAGAAATTGTTTTCCAGTATTTGCTTGAAAATCAACTAATTAAGTGAGATAGATCTGTTATGAGCTGGTAAAAAGATTGTTTTCCAGTATTTGCTTGAAAATTAACTAATTAAGTGAGATGGATCTGTTATGAGCTGGTAAAGAGATTGTAAACTAATTAAGTGAGATGGATCTGTTATGAGCTGGTAAGAGATTGTTTTCCATCTTTTGCTTGAAATTCATCTAACTAAGCGATATGAATCTGTTAAGTGTCTCTTCACTGCAGAACATCATTATTGGACTATTTAAAATCATAAATTGAGTTTAACAGTCATCTTTCTTCTCCACACTTTTTTTAGCCCACTGTACTATTAGCTATTTGTTTTACCCCTCCACTCTCCAGTAATCATACAATTTAGAAGTTTAAAATTTTCCAAATAATTGTTTTATAATACCTTTCTGCCAGGGTTAAAGCTATTGTAAGTGACAAAAGTAGTGTTATCTGTAAGACAGACATTGTAAAACTGTTACCAATTACTTGTAACTTGTAACTGATAACTTATTACTCATAACCTACACTATTAAACTGACATCTTTATTAATAGTTCAAAGTTAATGAAGCATATTTCCAACATATAATCATTTTATTTTAGTTTTAAAAACTATCCGGAAAACTTAAAAAAGACTTTTTTTAGGGTTGCTTTATGTAAAATACATATTAAGAATATGTTTCGCGTGCTAATCTACTCGCTCAAACCTATCTTATTGTATCAAACCTTGTCAGGATCTGCTATAGGGTGATCTCTCCTCGATCCTCCTTACTCAAAACTCAGTTTAATTTGAATAATTTAAAATAGGGACAATGGACATAGGGGGACATGGGACACAGGGGGGCAGGGAGAAGAGGAGGGGTCGACAAAGTGAGGACATGAGACAGAAGGGGAATAAGGGGTAGAAAGGGGGGGGGGGAAAGGAAGGACAGGGGACATAGGGAGACAAGAGATGGAGGGGAAATGGAAACATGGGACACAGAGGGAACAAGGGATAGAGGGGGAAACATGGGGGACAGGGGGTAAAGGGGGAGGAGAAATGGGGGACAAGGAATACAGGGGACGACACAGGGGGGAGGGGGACAAAAGGGGGAAAGGGGAGAGAGGGCGAACAAGGGACACAGTGGAATGGGACAGGGACTGAGGTTAAGATGATTACTGCACAAGGAGGAAAGGGAACAGAGGGGGGAGACACATGCATGAGAACAAAGGAGGAATTTAAGGCAAAATCGTGTTCGAGGAAAATGTCTCCAAAATATTATAGCAAAACTTGAGATTCAAAACGTTTTTTCTATTTCTAGCCCTTCATGTGGCATATTTAAAGATTTTTCCAAACAGATGACCTAAAAATAAAGCTTTAGCAATATTGTACACCATAGGGCCATAAACAGAGGTCATCTTCTTAGGCGATTTCAAGGGGGGGTTGTCATTACATTACCCCCCCTGAGTGAAATTAGGGGGGGGTGTACCTTCCTTTGGATTTTTACAAAGTCATTTCTCATTTAAACTGTATTTTTTATTTATGTATGTAAATAAATAATAAAGTTTACTTGACAGTAACCAAATTGTAAAAATAAATAAAAATATATATTAAAGGGACTGTAAAGGAAAAATGAAAAGGGGTATAGGCTGAAAGCTAATCACTTTAGCTCTTGATCGCGACCCATGAAAGTTATATCTTATGTTTCTGTCTCGAGAAACTGATATAAAACTGTGTTAAAATTATACAAAAGTTCACATATGTAAAATTTAGAAAATCTTAAACTTAAATCACGTGACCAGAATGATCACCAATGGCAGAGCAGTATACTGGTCACGTGTCTCCGCCTGACCACTTTACTGCACTGCCATTGGTTGAATTTCTGGTCAAGTAATATGGACGTATAAATAATTTTATGAATTAAATCTATTAAAAAACGAAATAAAAAATATAAAATTAGAATTGGAGTAAACCTAAGTTACAATTAGCTTTCTCTGGGATATCATCGTTTTCAGATTGGTTGCATATTTGCTGAATTTGATCTATCTAAACCCACTACTTTTATACAAAATTGTATATATATTAATTTTCGTATAAATTTGACAAAGTTTTATATCAATTTCTCGAGATAGGAAAATCAGATATAACTTTCATGGGTCGCGATCGAAAGCTAAAGTGATTAGCTTTCAGCCTATACCCCCTTTTCATTTTTCCTTTACGGTCCCTTTAAGGGTGGAAGATTTTTCACAAATTTGAAAGGAATTATTTCAAGTAGTAAATACTGATGTAATTTTTAATTCTGAGAAACATTTACAAAAGACATTATTCGCTAAAATCAAAATTGACAATCACAAACGGTCTTTTGTGATAAAAAAGGCTGGTAAGAGTGTTTTTTTTCTTCCTAAAATATGTTGTATTTCTAAAGATCCGTCTTGTCAAGCCATATTAAGGGAAAACCCATTTTACAAAATAATGAATAAAAGCCAAATTGGAGGTGAAAACTGGGGAATTTTGTGATTTCCCTATTTTGTTCCACTTTAATGCTCCTAGATCAAATATTTGAATATTTTAACAAACTGTTTGCTGTGTTGAATTATGCTTTGCAAGGCGGATGTCTTTATACCCATATCGACATTTTCTGAAAAAATTATTAAACCGGTTTTTCGGCCGCAAAAAGCCATTTGCGATGGTCAGTTTTGATTTTATCGAAAAATTGTAGCGACGAAAGGAATAAGACCAAATGAATAAGACCAAATATTCTAGAAAAAAGTGTAAATTATTAAGTATTTACAAATTGCGCTGCAGGATTTATTTTTAAGACATTTATTTTAAAAAATTGAATTGAAGGGGCTTAGACGCTATTCTTTGTTGCACAGTAATTTCCTTAAATTATGTCTATTTAATTAATATACTTGTACGCATATATAGTCTATTATTGTTACATTGTACATATTGTACGTACAAGATATGTATACATGCTTGTTTTTGTAGAAATTTTTAAAGAGGTTTAGATACAGGCTGTCCCACGAAACATGACAGTAGCAAAACGACATTAAAGTTGCCTTTGATGTTTGTATATATATTTATATTAATTATTTCATGTAAGATTTTTAGAAACGTATACTATTGTTTCAGGAATTTAAAAACACATAAGATCAAGATTTTTCAGTTATGGACTAGCTTATCCCTATAAAACTTGCCACGGAGGTTTATATCTGAATATCCTATAGCTTTAATCTAAATAACCCTCGTTTTAATCTAAATATCCCTCATTCTATCCCAGGATTGAGGCGACAAAATCTTAATCGAACTCTACACACACTTCACAGAATAAACATTTTCAAAAGGTTAGTCAGAGAACTAGGGCTGGACACGTTCTTATTTTTCAAGCCGTTCCATTAACAGTTAGTTGAAACCATTAATTTTTCAGGCAGCCGTTCATTATTTAGCTTAAAACGAACGTTTCTTTTGTTAATGGTATTTTCCGTTATTTCTTTAAGCTACCGTTCGTTAACGATCTCAATATTATTATCGGTGTTAGATATTTTAGAAAGAAGAAGACAACATTCAAAAACAATTAAAACACATAAAAAACCATCAAAATGAATAAACTTCTATGATTATAAAGATAAGCAGGTGAAAACAGAAGACAGCGATTAAAAAGATTTACATACATAAAATATTATCATTTATTTTGGCAAGTTTCATGCAAATCTAAGTAGTAAAAAAGAACGAAGCTTACGCTATTTAAAGCACATACCTTTAATTTTTGCTTTCAATCGTTAATTTTTGTTTTAAGCGGCTCACTGTAATCTTGCCGGGCTGCATTTGTTGCATAAAACGTGCTGGGTCGACTCTACACTGGCCGAGTAGCTAGACTGGACAGTACGCTTGAGAGCATATACATTATACAGTACATGTTGTACCGACACGGATCATGCAACTTTTAGAGTGGTGTGAGCTATTTTTGTTAGTTAACGATTTAAAAATTTACGGTTTTTTGCCGTTCGTTTCAAAAACCTCCGTTATGTTATCTTTGCCCAGCTCTACAAAGAACTACCACTATCCTATATAAAAGCACGATAATGGAGGACAGAGGAACAAGAGGCAACATTTTTTTGAGCTTCAAGAAAGATTAATATCATGACAACCTCTACTTTGCAAAGCACAGATTGGGAAAATCTTGAGAGCAAACTGCACAGTGTACATTTTGGTGCACTGGGTTTGATATTTTTACAATTTTTATCTATCTATGATGCCAGTTAACTAGCAATATTAATCAATTCAGTGCATGCCAGTTAGCCAGCAAGATTAATCAATTCAGTGCATGCCAGTTAGCTAGCAACATTAATCAATTTAGTGCATGCCAGTTAGCTAGCAACATTAATCAATTCAGTGCATGCCAGTTAGCCAGCAACATTAATCAATTCAGTGCATGCCAGTTAGCTAGCAACATTAATCAATTCAGTGCATGCCAGTTAGCCAGCAACATTAATCAATTCAGTGCATGCCAGTTAGCTAGCAACATGAATCAATGCAGAGCATGCCAGTTAGCTAACAACATTAATCAATTCAGTGCATGCCAGTTAGCTAGCAACATTAATCAATTCAGTGCATGCCAGTTAGCTAGCAACATTAATCAATTCAGTGCATGCCAGTTAGCTAGCAATATGAATCAATTCAGTGCATGCCAGTTTACTAGAAACATTAATTAATTCAGTGCATGTCAGTAAGCTAGTAACATGAATCAATTCAGAGCATGCCAGTTAGCTAGCAACATGAATCAATTCAGAGCATGCCAGTTAGCTAGCAACATCAATCAATTCAGTGCATGCCAGTTAACTAGCAACATGAATCAATTCAGTGCATGCCAGTTAGCTAACAACATGAATACATTCAGTGCATGTCAGTTAGCTAGCAATATCAATCAATTCAGTCCATGCCAGTTAGCTAGCAACATTAATCAATTCAGTGCATGCCAGTTAGCTAGCAACATTAATCAATTCAGTGACCCCAAAAAGTAATAATTGAATTATAAATTATATAAAAATAAGCTTCATGCAGACTTTCCAGAACAGAGTCTCTACAATCTACGATTAACAATTTGTGAATTATAAACTTTTATTTATCTAACTCTGGTATAGACAACACAATTTATAGTCTGTCATAACTCTTAATGAGAGGTTGCAACTTTAACATGAGGTTAATCTTCATTTTTATTTATCTAAACTCATTAAACTACTATTGTAAATGAAAGAAAAATACTCAATGCAAACACTTGTAAATAATATATTCGTCGAGTCGGTTTTTCTTATAATTTATTATTTACAAAGATACAAAAAATAATGTAGATCGCCCTGGACTGCTGGATCTAGTGCGACTAGAAGAGGACCTGGTTCTGGAGCTTCGAGATACCAGCGATACATCCTCCATCGGTCTGTAGTCTTGAGATGAAACTGCATGGACGGCATTAACTCTTCCACGAATGGTCCATAGTTCGTCTGCTCTGGTAGCCATCCGTCTAGGGTCAGCAATCGATTCCGTCAGTAGATGGGAACGAATAATTTTCAATAATAGTCTTTTCTTCTTTTATTATAAAACTTTTTATTAAAAGCTGAGCCTAAGCCTAACATTATTATCTGTATTAATTGTTAAAAGATAATCAAGAATAATTTATTTCGATACATTATATTGTCATTGTTTATTATGTATAATGTAATGTCAATTTTCAGTAATAGTCTTTCTGTTATGATAAATGCTCTTAGTTATTAATCAATGGAAAAACCTTTAAAATTTTTTCTATGAATGCAACATCATTATCTTTATTAATAGTTCTAAGATAATCAAGCTGTACATTGTACATTTTTTGGTTTTTAGTCATGAATTTTGACTCTTTTTGAGTCTTTAAAGCCGAAATAAAATTTCAGCTGCGGCGAGTTGTTGGTTCATAAATCAGGATTTTTTTTGTATACCTAAATTAATCTAGCACCCCCTTCACAAAAATTCTGTATCCCCCCCCCCTGACCCCACGGAATCCCAGCACAATACTGCACTAAAAAAAGCTAAATATATCATGAATTATAAAAGATTTATAAATATCATAATTATATACTATCTACACATTTTTGTGTGAATGGTTTACCATAAGGAATAACAAAAAATAAGTTGTAAAATACAATTAAATACAAATTTTACACATGTATTTGATAAATCTAAAAAATTGACAAAATTTTACACTAAAATAGCATCGATTTTTATTAATAAGCATTTATTTTTATTTTTAAGCTAAGAGGAGTACATGTATATAACCTATTCCTTTGCATTTTCATTCTTGAAGTTTTTTTTAGTCAATTATTAATAAAAGTTTTTTTCTTTTGCTAGTCTCGAAAAGGATTCAGCGGGAATCGGGCAGGGTGTCGCACGAAACATGACAGTTGATGAATAGTTTAAATGTCTTCTTCCATAATATGTCAAGTTGTTTTTTGCCAAAGAGAATAATAATAAATATTTTGTGGCATCCATTTTTTAGTAAAATTGAATTCTAAGTAAAATATATATGAGTAAAATGTTTGTTTTTTTAACTAAATAAACTGCAAAAAGTCTTTAATTTCTAATACAGTATATGGAAAAAGACAATAAAAACTATTCACCAATTGTCATGTTTCGTGGGGCACCCTGCAGTCTGCACTACCTGTGTTCAAACAAGATATTGCTGGGATAATGGCCGCAAGCCCCCCCTGCCTTTCTTGAACCCATATTATAAACTTAATAGAAACTCATGTATAAAGAACTCAATAAAGGCAACTTTACAAAGAGAAACTCAATATAACAAGCCAGATGGAATCAATTAAAGCACTAATTTTGCACGGACATTTATTTTACATTATTATTAAAATACAAACTGAGGATCAACCAAAGTTAATCCTGGAATCATAGATGGAGCTAATTCTCCTCTCGGAGCTACTGGAGCTGTGATCGACCGCTCTCTTCTGATCCTTCATCAAGACTAA
>NW_019396750.1:0-150970 GCF_000591075.1 Eurytemora carolleeae
TACCAACTAATTAGAGGACATGTCGTCTTTCTTTTTTCATTTGCCACATATGACGTTGTGCGCAGTTGGTCGATTTTTGTGTTGCCATCTATTGTACTTGTCAACCTATTTGAATAAACTCAATTTTGTAACTTTATTTGTTAACTAACTCCGGTTTTTAGAGAGACCCCATCCCCACCAGAAGCTAAATCTGAATGGCAACTACCCTTACTACCCCAACTAATCAGTATTCAATACTTGCTTTTTAATTTTTCCTTTTCACTTCTACTATTGTTTTGTCTTCTCTTAACACATTTAAGAAACAACTCTTTTAATCTTTAGTAAAGAACAACTTCACTTCTGTAAGATTGATTTCGTAAAAATCCCACACCCCGTAGACTAACTGCAGAGTTTTTAAAACTAATCCTATTTCTAGTTAGTTTAGTGCCCCTGAAAGGAAATTGCAAAAACGGATTTGCAAACAGTTAAATCCTGATTATCAATGAAGGGGGTTGAGTAAGTTTTGGCAAACATGAGAATAAACAGTAGAACTGCAAACTCATTTCTTTATTAAATCCACTTATCTATTCAGCCAGTCTCCAGCTTCAAGACACAAATTTCACTCACATAAAAAACAATCATAACAATCATAAAAATTTCTCTAGAAATTATTTGTTTTTAATGAAATTCAGGATCTAAGATTTAACAAAAATTAGAAAAAAATATTCAAAAAACATGCTCCATCAAATATTATTCTTCACACAATATCCATCAAACATGATCCATTAAATATTATTCTTCACACAATATACATCAAACATGATCCATCAAATATTATTCTTCACACAATATCCATCAAACATGCTCCATCAAATATTATTCTTCACACAATATCCATCAAACATGATCCATCAAATATTATTCTTCACACAATATCCATCAAACATGATCCATCAAATATTATTCTTCACACAATATCCATCAAACATGATCCATCAAATATTATTCTTCACACAATATCCATCAAACATTATTCATCAAATATTATTCATCGAACATTATCCATCAAACATTATTCATCGAACATTATTCATCGAACATTATCCATCAAAGATTATCCATCAAAAATTATTCATCGAACATTATTCATCGAACATTATTCATCGAACATTATTCATCGAACATTATTCATCGAACATTATTCATCAAACATTATCCATCAAAAATTATTCATCGAACATTATCCATCAAACATAATCCATCCAACACAGGGTTGGCATAAAAAAAATAACCAGGCCAAAAAAACCACCTGTAAGCGGGTTTTAATGGGTTTAATTATTTTCTCTTTAAATCGAATTTTGCTAATTATTGCCTTTTCTTCACCTAATAATGATAAACTCTTCAAGATATAAGGTTTACTATCAATTGTTTCGATTTTTAGGGGGTTTGCAGCACTAAAACTAGTAGTTAGAATCCATTTAATTTTGATGCGGATCCGGATCCAGGTCATTTCTTTAAGATTTCCTGAATTTATTTGACTTGTCTTAATTACTGTGCTTATTTTTATGCTAAAACTTGATGAACCATTCAGAAATCAGGAAATTTTTATAATCTCTCTTTTTAAAATAGTTCAGATTTGGCTTTTGAGAGGTTTTTTTTTTGCAGCTTTTGGTTGATATTTTGCCCCTTGGATCCCTAAGCACTGATTAAAACTGTTCTTTTCTTAAGATCTTAACAAAATTTCTTGTTCGAATAATGAGTTAATAAAAAAAAAAATATTGAATTAATCAAAGAAGTCATCATCGTCACTCTGTGGACGGTTTCTGGTTTTAGACCAGACAAATCCAATTGTAAAAACTTTTAAAGCCATCTGCAGCGCTTGTCTTTTTTTTAAGTATCAAACATTATGAAAAGCCCAAGAAGATACACATAGCTACCTCAGAGTTTTAAAATTTGTTGCGATATGTATCCAAGTGAGAAAATAGAATTAGTCTGAAATTTATAGTAACTATAATTTCACAAAAATGCAGTTTTTCCCCCAAGAAGGCTTCCTATGAAGAAGGGAGGTGATATTATTGTAATTGAAGAGTATTTATATATTATTATCGCCTATTTTCACAATATTATTGTTTTTCATTACAATAAAGTTCACCTATTGCTTAAATAGTCTTATTGTTATAAATTAGAATGAATTCCAACATGACCCATCAAACATTATTCATCAAACATCATTCATGAAACATACATCAAAATTCATCGATCAAACTTTATTCATCAAAGTTTCTTCTAATTTTTCCAATTTTTTTTTTACTTTCCCCCATTTAGCAAATAAAAACCCTAAAACTTCTGAGGGGAAAAGATATTTCGAGAAAAAATACACCCCTGAACAAAAACATGAAGCTCCGCTAACCTGATGTAAAGAGTAGAGTAGGACAACTAAACAGTAATAGGACAAAGGAAAATCTCCAGACTCCTAAAAGACAGAAATTGATATTTTGCATGGAACAAACAGCAAGATATTGAGAAGGACAGAATAAAGATGTTTTAAAGGACTTAATAAAGATACTCAATGACCAGAAAAACATATTCCATACACAGTCCTCCATTATCAAAATGTACTTCCAGGAAATGATTTAGGGTCAAGACATAGCATTTTGGAGTCCTCAAGACTAGTGTTTTGACAAAGACTAGGTGTGCAAATCCAAAAAAATTTTGTCTCTGCAAAATATTTGCAAAAATATTTGCAGTGACTACATTAATGTGTTATTTTGATCATTTCACTACCAAACCCGCATTTTATAGCCACCTCTTTTGTGCCCTAGTTTATTAATTAGAATTTTAAGAGGGTTCGCCGATGTAATATTTTTATATTTGAGGTCCTCTAAGATTAGTAGCGATCAAAAGCGCTTTTTCATCGCATTAAGCCTATACACGGCAGACTAATCCAGTGGGGTCGGTCAAATAGGCCTAGGATTAGGCTGGGTACTGTAAAAAGTCTGAACGCGCCATGGGAGTTGTCATAGTTAGCCCTCTCACGGGACTATGCCAATAAAATTGACCCCTGTCGTATGTTAGTCTGGTTAGGGCGACGTACTGTACCATAGGATCGGGTCAGTACACGCTGTTATCTGGCAGGCCGGTACAAACTAGACAGGTCCTGTTCGAATTCAGATTTACTACGGGGATAGAGTATATAGTATATACCCCATTTCATTTTTCGCGAACACTCCTTTTAAGTGAGCTATTCTCAGTCGATTTGAACATTAGTGCATATGAACAAGATTAAAATTTATTCTTTTAAATGAACTAAATAAAAGATATAAATATTCTTTTAAATGAACCAAATAAAAGATATAAATATTCTTTTAAATGATCTAAATAAAAGATATAAATATTCTTTTAAATGAACTAAATAAAAGATATAAATATTCTTTTAAATGATCTAAATAAAAGATATAAATATTCTTTTAAATGAACTAAATAAAAGATATAAATATTCTTTTAAATGATCTAAATAAAAGATATAAATATTCTTTTAAATGAACTAAATAAAAGATATAAATATTCTTTTAAATGATCTAAATAAAAGATATAAATATTCTTTTAAATGAACTAAATAAAAGATATAAATATTCTTTTAAATGATCTAAATAAAAGATATAAATATTCTTTTAAATGAACTAAATAAAAGATATAAATATTCTTTTAAATGATCTAAATAAAAGATATAAATATTCTTTTAAATGAACTAAATAAAAGATATAAATATTCTTTTAAATGATCTAAATAAAAGATATAAATATTCTTTTAAATGAACTAAATAAAAGATATAAATATTCTTTTAAATGATCTAAATAAAAGATATAAATATTCTTTTAAATGAACTAAATAAAAGATATAAATATTCTTTTAAATGATCTAAATAAAAGATATAAATATTCTTTTAAATGAACTAAATAAAAGATATAAATATTCTTTTAAATGATCTAAATAAAAGATATAAATATTCTTTTAAATGAACTAAATAAAAGATATAAATATTCTTTTAAATGATCTAAATAAAAGATATAAATATTCTTTTAAATGAACTAAATAAAAGATATAAATATTCTTTTAAATGATCTAAATAAAAGATATAAATATTCTTTTAAATGAACTAAATAAAAGATATAAATATTCTTTTAAATGATCTAAATAAAAGATATAAATATTCTTTTAAATGAACTAAATAAAAGATATAAATATTCTTTTAAATGATCTAAATAAAAGATATAAATATTCTTTTAAATGAACTAAATAAAAGATATAAATATTCTTTTAAATGATCTAAATAAAAGATATAAATATTCTTTTAAATGAACTAAATAAAAGATATAAATATTCTTTTAAATGATCTAAATAAAAGATATAAATATTCTTTTAAATGAACTAAATAAAAGATATAAATATTCTTTTAAATGATCTAAATAAAAGATATAAATATTCTTTTAAATGAACTANTGCTCAAGAATTGATTGTGAGAATTAACTGAGCAAGAATGGATTGAGAGGAGAAACTGCTCAAGAATTGATTGTTAGAATTAACTGAGCAAGAAGGGATTTAGTGGAGAAACTGCTCAAGAATTGATTGTGAGAATTAACTGAGCAAGGATGGATTTAGAGGAGAAACTGCTCTAGAATTGACTGTGAGAATTAACTGAGCAAGAAGGGATTTAGAGGAGAAACTAAGTTGTTATCAAGAATGAATTGAGGAGAAAATTAACAAGGATGGATTTAGAGGAGAAACTAAGCAGTATGCAAAGATGGATGAAAGGAGAATCTGAGTAACGCAGATTGAAAGAAGAAACTAAACAAGAATGGTTTGAGGGGAGAGACTGAGCAAGGACAGATTGAGAGAAAAACTGAACAAGGATAGAATGAGAGAAAAACCTGAGTTAAGATGGATTAAGAGGATAAACTGAGAAAGGATGAGCTAGAAGAAGAAACTGAGGAAGAACATATTTTAATTAAGGAAATAATAAATTCAAATTTTGTTCATATGCACTAATGTTTAAAATTGACTATAATCAGCTCACTTTAGTTGAACATTAGATCAATAGGAATTATTAGTTGGATCTTTATAAAAAGATTCTCAATTTTGATTATTACACACTTTTTTTTACCACAAAAAGGAGGCCTCAAATCGAAAAATATCAAATCGGCGACCCCCACTTAAAATTCAAATTTATATACTAGCTAACAAAGATGAGTTTTTTTAGATTTGCACACCTAGTCTATGTTAAAGCACTAGTCTTGAGGATTCCAAAATGCTAGTCTCAGCCCTGGATTGTTTCTTTGAAGAAAACATGAAATATGATCTTACAAAGAGAAAGGAATTAAAAATAAAAATAACTGTTTTGACCAAATGCCGGTAAAATCTTCTAAAAGAGATATGTATGACTAAGAGTGATAACTACAACCTATGAACTTTTCTATTCAGCTATATCCCCAGGTCAAAAATGGTAAATCTACTAAAATAAAAATTATTACTGCTAGTGCAAGGGCAACATGTGTTTTACCTGTTTGAATGAAGGTGTGATCCAAACCAAACCAGCCATAACAGCTCCCATACATAATCGTAGAGGGATAGCCTACAGATCATTCAGTTTATACAACCTTCTTACTTTTCAAATATTATCAACATTTTGTAACCTATTAGCTTCTTCTGATACGAAACCAAGTTTAACATCACTAATTCATTTCACCGATTAATACTTTTGGAACGTTTAAAATGTTAAATTTCATTATTTACAGGGTTACCAACCAAGGATGAGACTTCAGAGAGGATTGTACGGAATTAATACTGTCTCTTTCCTTATATTCACGATTCCCTGCAACTGGTTTTTTTCTTCACCGATATCATTAAATAAACCATTAGATTCTTATATTGAAGGCAGAATACATTATTCAACCTTGAGATCGTCACATTTTAAGAGTTTCCGGTCGTCTTTACCATCTCATTCTTTGTAAAAAACGATGTGAGGTTTAGAAAATTAGATTTTGAGGTATCAGAGGTTATCAGTTTTCTCACTTTATCGAACAGAAAAATACTGTGTAGACTATAGATCTAGGAAACTGGGAATATTCCATAATAAAAACATGAAAGTTCTCTTGAATACCTTCATCAAAATCGATATCTTCATTTCAACTCCAACAACTCTAACCTCAACACCCAAAAAGAAATTCCAACTCTGAACCTAACACATGGCCAACCCCAACCCTTGATAGTCGCGGTAAGGTTGTATGAAGCGTTCCTTCAGAAAAACATCCATAGGTCTGGGTCCTGAGGTGTACTTAGAGATTATCCAGGGTAGCACTATCTGTAGTGGCATCATTGGGATCGCGAGCATAGCGAGATTATCCTTTAATATTCATTTTTATTATTGGAGATTGATAATATCATTTTAAAATTAGAAATAGTTAAAAAATGTTTTTTTTTTCAATCATAATTTCTCTACAAAAATGCGGATTTCTTAATTGCTACAAAAGCCAGGGAAGAAATTATGAGAATTCAACATGACAATGATATCTACCACAATCTTGTTAAGATGAAGACTTAAAGGGTACCGTTGTGAATCGGGCTTTGTAATCTCTTTAAACATAAGACACTCTTAAAATTGCAAATACTATCTTTTTAATAAATCAATAGTTTTCCGAACTTTCAAATCATTTTAATAAAACAATTAAAGTATATAAAAATTACCTTAGGTACACCCTTCTCAACCAGTTTTAACCCCGTAACAGCATCAGTAGCAGCAAACCCAATCTTACTGGTCAACAACATTAGAATAGTTGCAGGCATCAAGCTTAACTTCAGGATATCAAACAGTAACCTGAACAAGAATGCTCTAAAAGTTTAGCAGTTAAATTTTAACAGAAGAAAAAACTTATTTTCTGTAAAAAAGTGATAAACCCATTGAACAGTTTTCCAGAATATTAAAACAAGAGTGAGAGTCTAAATCCTTAAACGTGTTCAAGAACAGTTATGATGAACATGGTAAAATTGTACAGAATATATTGTGAAAAGATGCCAGTTACAGAATTGATGTTCTCATTTTCTTATATATTGAAGCCAAACCTTTGATAATTAATAAAAACCCAGTACTTTTGGAAAGTTATTTGCTGTTAATTCATAATTAATTCACAATTCAATATAAAAGGTTGAAGCGTATCTGATGTTTGAATTAATGGATTGATGGTAGAGAATTTGTTAAAATCTATTTATATTACTTTAAATAAAGGTTAAAATGTTACTTGTAAGTATCAACGACCCCTAGCTCCTGTTCTCCCTGGTCCCCTTTGTATTCCTCCCCCTGGACCCCTTCAACCTCCTTCTCCCCCTTGAGGATAGCGACCAGGGTAGTAGACACTAGGAACACGATAGACCAGAACTTCAAGAAACCTAAATAATAAAAGTGTTATTTTTAATAAAACTATAATTCCAATCCTCCAAAAAACTCATTTAAAATCTCTTTCCCCTGCATTCTAATTCCATTTGCGTCCAATAAAATTTATAGAATTCTAGGCTCAACGATTTATCCGTTCTGGGAAAAAATGGATCTTGGTATAAACCATAAATATTTTAAGTGACTCTCTCCAGTTCAAGAGGGACATGCCTGATTCACACAGGTACCATTTAAACCGTTGCCTGATTAATAATATGATAGATTGATACAAATCAGACATCCAGCTTATCAAATTTTGATCGCTATATAGACTTTATTTTGTCAAATCTGTACTCCTATTGTTGTACAAAATATGGGACCTTTGAATAATTTAACATACGAGCTCTGGACCCCCGCCTCCCTCCCATGTGTATATTTAACACATATATGTCGGTTTAGAGAATAAAGGGACTGTAAGCGTAATTTCAAGAAACCCTACATGCAAAGATAACAGTGTCAGATTCACAACGGTACCATTGAAAGCTTTATCTGATCAATAATTTGGACGATTTTGCCGTTCTTCTAGGTTTAAAAATGTTTAATTCTGATAATTCCTGTTCGTTTTCCGGTAGTAGATATGTGGCAAGACCCTTTTGTACAGAAACCACATTTCAGTTTCAAAATGATAAGCCTTGACATATTCAATCTTGATCAGAATAAGCATTTAAGGGTACAGTTGGGATTGATCATGCTACAGAGCCATCTTTTCAAGAAATTACACCTACTTACAGTCAATTTAAGGAAAATGATATAGTCAATAAAAGTTGCACTTTTTCATTAGGAGCTCAAATCAGATTATTAATAATTAATTACCTGGAAGTGTAACTAGACCATAGCTCTCTAATGCCATAAATAGAACATATCCCATAAAATATCCAGCAGTTTGACCAACACTGTTACAGGTAGAAGCATATCCAACATTATGCTTCTGTAGCATTGTCAGTGCCCAACCATCCACAGCTATATCCTGAACACAATTTTACAAGTAGAAGCATATACAACATTATGATTCTGAGCATTTTCAGTGCCCAACCATCCACAGCTATATCCTGAACACAATATTACAAGTAGAAGCATATACAACATTATGATTTTGTAGCATTTTCAGTGCCCAACCATCCACAGTTATATCCTAAACACAATATTACAGTAGAAGCATATCCAACATTATGATTCTGTAGCATTGTCAGTGCCCAACCATCCACAGCTATATCCTGAACACAATATCACAAGTAGAAGCATATCCAACATTATGATTCTGTAGCATTGTCAGTGCCCAACAATCCATTGCATTATCCTTAACAAAATATTACACATAGAAGCATATCCAACATAATGATTCTGTAGCATTGTCAGTGCCCAACAATCCAAAGCATTATCCTTAATATAACAATTTTCACATCTGGGGATTAAAATAATATTTCTGGAAAAAAGGAATTGTAGACCCCCATTGACAATAATGACAGTGGCAATAATGCGGAAGATATTGTCGTTTTTCTATAGTTTAAACGAATTTAGTTCTAGGCAGTGGAATTGGAAATGCGCAAGTAACTTTTGTAGAGTAATCGCAAGTGAAAAGTAATCAGTTTTCAAAAAAGGGTCACATGAAATTACGATTACAGTTCTTTAAAACTAAAAAAATAACGAGGGTGGAAGAGGTGTTATTCACCTGTGTAGCGGCCAGGAAGTTTAGAAAGAAGAACATAGCGGTCAACATAGTAATATTAGGTTCAATATCCTCCTCTCCGTCCCCCCTCTGTCCCAGGTAGTAGTTCACATTCAGGGACAAAAGATACATCGTTAATCCTAGCAGATATATCGTTAATTCTAGCAGATATATCGTTAAATCTAGCAGATATATCGTCAATTCTAGCAGATCATCGTTAATTCTAGCAGATCATCGTTAATTCTAGCAGATACATCGTTAATCCTAGCAGATATATCGTTAATTCTAACAGATACATCGTTAATCCAAGCAGTTATATAGCTAATCCTAGCAGGTAAATAGTTAATCTAACAGATATAATGTTAACCCTTGCAGATAAATCGTTAATTTAAGAAGATAGATCGTTAATCCTAGCAGATACATCGTTAATTCTAGCAGATACATCGTTAATTCTAGCGGATACATCGTTAATTCTAGCAGATACATTGTTGATCCTTGCAGATACATCGTTAAATCTAGCAGATCATCGTTAATTCTAGCAGATACATCGTTAATCCTAGCTGATACATCGTTAATCCTAGCAGATACATCGTCAATCATAGCTGATATTTTGTTAATCCCAGCTGATATTTCGTTAATCCTAGGTCTAATGAGCAGGTCGTATAAAGTTGGATTAGAGACATGAATCACACTCCCCCATCTCAACTCTAAGAACAAAACCATACGGGGAGGAAAACACCCCCCCCCCCCTTCAATATTAGACAAAAATAGCCCAATCGGCATAGGGTTAAGTATTTTAACAGATGCATCTTAAATTCCAGCAAATATAATCCTGTCAGATATATTGTAAATGTCTTTTAACACTATTTCACTCCTAAAATTACATGGTAAATCCTAGAATCATTTTACTAGAATTCATCATTATTCCTGGTTGGATCATGAATTTTGATCCTGAAATTAATATAAAAATATTGTAGAATCCTTGGCAGTGGATGTATTTAATAGCCTATCCATTTTTAAATAAGGTTATATAATGACAAAAAAGGTCAAATATTGTTTTTAAAATAGAAATACTATAATTGTGAATCCTACCTATTAGATATTGAACTGGAACCAGCCATGATTTTCTTCTACCGAAAGATTTGATAAAGCAAGAATCTACTATAGGGGCCCACAGTAGTTTTACAGAGAAGGGCCAGTAGGCCAGACTAAACTCAGCTTGTTGCTTGTAACTGAACAGATAATCAATCTTAGTGGGTCCTAGATTTAGAATAGAACGCAGGACAGACAATGATGGGAAAGGTCCTTGCATAGGACAAGACAAAAGTAGGATAGGGACGAATTATTGGAGAAAAGAATGAAAATGAACTTGCAATTCAAATATTAATGTCAATTAAATTCTCACTGCAGTTTTTCAAAAACGCATGAAATTTTCCTGGAAAGAAATTTGTCGCCATTAATATTTATTTGTCCTGTCCTACGGTTGTCTTTCAATCATCTAAAATTTGTATCACAAAATGATGAAGAGATACACGGGGGGGGGGGGGGGGGGGGGGGGGGTTGTTGGACCATTTTTAAGTCATAATTGCCTTAACCGGGGTTTTGATCTAATTGTCAAATGGAAAAACTAAATTTTTTCTCTGTGGATATAATTTCTAAGGAAATATTAGTTTAAAAATCACTAAAATGATTTTTGGTGCCGTCTCAAATTTAGATTGTTAACGCTGATTCATTCAATTTACCAGATATTTTTTAAGATCATTATTTCTAAATTCAGTATATCAATTGTACTGAACATGGAGTAAAATAACATGAATTGCATGATCAAAAGAATTTGCCTTGAATTACTTTAATCTTATGAAAAATATCTCATTTCAACTCTTTTATATTATCAAAACAATTTCCAATCCGAAAGAGATAAGTGGAATGATAAAAAAAATTAATACCCACCTTACATGTCTATTTGTGAGGATTAACGGAATAGCTGCCGCTAATCCTAGCGGAATACCCTGGAGGATATAGAGGAATAATAACACAAGAATATTCCGCTCGTCCCCCTCCACCCCCTTGGGGCAGCTTGTTGAATTTGTTTTTTCTTCTATCTTGTTGGATCGGCGTCGGAGATCCGACATCTTTCTGCAAAATTAAAATATTTAAAACAATAAAATCGAGACTGTTCTCTATCTAAAAAACGTCAATTTTCAAATATCAGGAACAGTCCCATTCGGGTAACAATTAACGATTTGAAGCTTTTAACACACAGCAAACTATTAAAAGATGATTAGGCAAATTTAGAAAATTTTCTATATTTTTTAATAAACAAAAATGCGGCCATATTGCTAAAAATATTCATCACATTTCATCACATGGTTTTATGTACAACTGGATACAAATGAGAATCTGCTTAGTTCAATTTTCTTAATAAATAATTTTTAAAGAATGTAAGATTAAATAAATGCGGGAACTAGTCAATGTAGAAAATTCTTCAAAATTTCTCGCGTCTAATGTGAAATATTACATAAATAAAGACGGTGAAAACTAATTCTGTGCAACATATTAAAAAACTAAGGAAACGTGCTCAAAAGCAAAAAAAAAACCAAGTTATTCAAGTTAAATGATTATTAATAAGTTAGTTTTTAAAACCCAGATTAAAAAAATAGAAATCTTTAACAACAGAAGTATTTCTTAGTACAAAAGAAAATAAATTTTAAAAGCCTGAATCCATTGACATCTTAGAAATGGAAAATAATATGAACAAAAATGATTTAAAATTAGTGTAAGACAGAAGAAATATAAGTAAAGGTATTCATAGCGCGAAAGAATAGAAAAAAGGGAAAGACAATTATCAAAAATAAAGATTATGCGGAAAATGAAAATACCTTAGGAAAGGAGAGAAAACGATACGAATAAAAAATTTGAAAGTAGGAAAAATTTACGGGAAACATAGACCTAGGTTCTAGTCCTTCAATTTCTTCAAAGGTTTATTTATGAAAGCCCCTCCCCCCAGTATAAGGATGATGACAGCACAGTAATTGAATGTAGATTTACTGAATAGAGTGACGTAGTTGAACCACGTAGACTTTGTCGAACAGAAAAGGTTCAAATTTTTCTACGCGGTTCAACTTTGTCTTCGCAGTTCAGCTACTTCTTACTATCGATTAAATCTTATCAATGTTCTCCTACTGCTTGATCCACAGAACTATCTTCTGAAAATGCTGATCCTCTACTCGTATTCTGCAATGATGACCATCATGTATACTCCCAGAAGGAGTGCTAGGATCTCTGCTACGCTCTGCTTGAAGGTACTCCCCTCCAGTAGTTCAGGGAGTACACTCACAGTTGCAATATAGATAAATCCACTAAAACAAAAAATTTTTTAAAAATATGCATACATTGAAAAAAAAATAATTATAAGGGAAGGAAGGGGGCTGACAAGCCATTAAAGATACAAACAGTGCTTTTTTAATACGAAAACCGAAAGCGTTGATTATTTTGTCGCTATATAATTCTTAAAATTAATATTGCAACCGTGGACATAAAACATTAAAAAACGCATTTTTTCCGACAGTTCTTATAAAATTAAAATTGCATTTAAAATTAATTTTACTACCCTCAATGCAATTAAAAACAAAGTTTCTACAGGAAATATTATTGACAGAATTATTACTAACCCGGCTGTGAAAGGAAGCGTGAGTGATGAAGCTGTCTCCGTGACCCCGCCAAGAACCAGGGATACCAGCGTGCCGGTCAAAGCACCAACAGCAGTTAACAGTTGAAGGAATATAGCCTTGTGTTTAGGAACTCCAGACTAAACAACGAACAATATTTAAAATCCACGAATATTATAAGAAAAGAAAGCCAGTATTTATCTAAATAGATGAAAAAGTAGAAATAGTTTTCTTTGAAGACCAACCCATTAGAATATCTGTAAGATATAATGTTTGTTTATATTGAACTGTGACGTATTTAGACAGATCTAAAATGGTTGAATTGTAAATAAACAAAAATTTGGAAAATAGAAATCTCATAAGCCTGGACTTGTCACTTTGTTAGGAATATTACGACCGTTAACCAGGTTTGTTTTGTTGATAACACCAGTTCTTAACTTCCCTACATCGTCACAAAAACATATGAACACAAACCCCTATTCTCTCCCCTGTCCTTTATTCAATATCTTCTAGAATAAAATTATTTTCAAGAGTTTATTTATATGCGAGTCTTTGAACTACCATATTTACAAGATATACCTGAATGAGAATAGCGAAGTCTCCAATCTCGTGAGGTATCTCATGAAGCAGAATTGTGAATGTTGTGATTAATCCTAAAAATATTTAAATTAATTTAGGTTTTCATAGAATATTCGCCAACATAACAGAACAAGTGACAGAAAACGAATAAATAGGGACAAGTATTTGAACCGCAGGGAGTGAGTTGAACCACATCTCTTGTGCCTCGGGTCAAGCAAAAGAGGAGTTCCGAGTTTTGTCTCGTTATTTGTAAAATCGGATTTAACGATTTTGAGTTAGGTCTAGAGACGGTTCAACCACGTATCTTGAATCGATGATTTAGGATTTGTCCACGTTAAATAGATGATAACTAAACTACATAACTACATTTAGTATTTTAATCGACGGTAAGTAGTTCAGCGACAGGACTCAAATTAACTAAATCTGGTCCCAAGGTTGGTTTGGAGAAATGTATTTTTGGTGCAGCTCTGGTATTTTTATTTCTATTGTAAGTATAGTTGAATCTGATTGGTAAACATATTTTATCCGTTCTTTTAATATCTAATTGGTTTTCAGTTGGCTTCAGAAAACAATCAACGTATTTTAAAGTTAGCAAATTCACTTTTGCTACATTATTCAAAATTTTGACCATCACAATCAAATAGTTCAATCTTCGAAGAGCCTTGTGAAACCAAAACCCCAACTCCGACCAGAGGTTCTTTATCAAGTTTCTTACCTACAGATTCTCCGGCAAGGAAGCTGGCTCCGATAGCTAATCCATCAGTAAAGTTGTGGAAACAATCTGCGGCCAGATTTAGGTATCCAGATACCTAGATAAAAACAATGCATACAACCAAACACAGCAATCAGGGAATCCCCTTGCGAGGTTTAAAAAAAAAACAGATATGACTAAAAATACAGTGGGTGTATTTTTTCCTTAAAGTCATCCCCTCCCCCTCTTTGAAAATAATTTTTTCCCAACAAATAATGGTTTCAAGGAGAGTTTTTTTTTGCTAAATTTATGAAATTAACTTTTGGAGAATAAATATCAAAAAGATGAAAAATTAAGTTTTNTAACATTATGATTTGTTAATGCATCATACTATCCGAAGACCTTACTGCCACAGAATTTCTTCTGGAGGATTTTTAAGGCTTAGGATTTACAACCGTGGTTGATCAAGAACTTCAGCTCCTTGATACTTCTGCAGACCCACATCCTTCGTACCAGCAACAAAACCCAGCTATCACAAATATACCAATTTTCCCAGGATAATTCACATTTAAAAATTTAAATCTCAGTACACCCCTCAAAAAATCATAATTTGTCTTCCAAATCAGATCCATTTAACATGAGCGCGGAATATTCTGCAGAAAACTATACCTTGATTTCTTCCGAAACCTCTTCTTCCTCCACTTTCTTCACTGCTTTCTTATCCGATTTCCTCTTCTCCTTCTCTCCTTCCTTCTCTCCTTCATTCTCTTCCTTCTCCTCTTCGTTATCAGAATCCTTCGCTTTCTTCTTCTTCTTCTCTGCTTTGTCCGCCTTTGCTTTCACATCCTGGCACAGAGATAACATTTAAAATTCGGTGTAGATGATCCAAACCATAGAGTAAATAAAGTAGGTGTTTGTTCCATATGTTTTGAAAATATATTTTGGTCGGGGTTGATCTTTTTGATTCTAATGATACAATATCCATCAGTCAATATTGAAAAACTTTAAAATAAACATAACAATTTCTTTTAAAGATGGGTTGTCAGATGGGGAAAAAAACTGAGATAATGATAAATAAAAAAAATGGTTTGCAAAAATTCCCTTTTATTGAGTGTTTAAAAATAATTATTAAATCTTGAGATTTTTCCTCATTTTTTTGTTTCCAACAACATTTAAGTTTGAAATGAAATAATAGAGAAAGATAGTCGTCACCCCCCCCCCCTTATCTCCATTTCCTGCCTGGGCTAGCTGGATTCCTCCCCTTGGCGTCTGGTCTTCCTGGTTTATTTACATTTTAATTAATATTCCGGCGTTGATGTCACCGAGTCTGTAGAAAGCTAAGAAAAACAGCTGTTGTCAAAATTATATTTCCCATTTTAGGAAGGGACGAAGATGAAGAGAAGAATGACATTAAAAATATATTTTTTTCGCCGGGGGGTTTAACATAAGGAGGTTGGGGTTGCATTACCTTAGCAGGCAGCGCCGGAGATGGGCCGTGAGAATGTCCATGACCTCCTTTCAAGATTCTAAACAAGGGTATGATAAATTAACAATAATTACGAAAATATTCATTTACAACTTACTCAGGGACTTACAAGAAAATCAATATCTCTGTCAATAAACCCTTAACAAAAGAGGAAAGAATGAAAACTGAAGATAACGGATAAAATTTGAGAAAAAATAGCAATTTAAACAAATAAAATGAAAATTAAGATTGAAAGGATAAAAACTGAAGAAAAATGGACGACTTTTGAAGAAAAAATATAACTGACGAAATTCAACACATTTTAAAAAAAAGAAACACAACTGAAATAATATTCATTACATACCTGACAAATTTCTCTACACAAAGAAAGGCCAAAATCCCGGACAAGACACCAAGACCTTAAAATAAGAAATTACTAAAATCAAATAATTTAGATTTAGGTAATTCATAATTTGTTCGTTTTTTCTTTAAGGGAAATATAAATGACCAAATGACCTCTTATATAAAGGTAGGAAGTTTTTTTTGCAATGGAGGATGAAAATCAAAGCATGCTTCGCTCGCATTATTTCAATCATACCCCCCCCCCCCTGATTACTAGGACCTACCTACAGACATATCATGTACATGACCCTCATCTCCTCCACCGTGGGAGTGCCCGTGATCGTGTGAGTGTCCGTGTCCACCAGCCGACTAATTAAAAAAATTATATAAATTTAATTTAGATTTCAGAAAAAAAATAAATGAAAACAATAAAAAAAGGCGGAATTTTTAATTGATTCAACACATCAAAATCTTGGATGACATGATCATGACCTGGATCCGGATCCGGATTTTCTTCTGGATCCATTTATATCGACAAGAGATGGATCCTAAGCAGTACTGGTTATTATAGTACTTACACTAGCCATCTGTGCGTGAGGAATAAGATGAAGAAACGCATCTCCCAGTAAACCTCCAGAGGCAAAACTCAACAAAATCTAATCAAGAAAATCAACTTTAAATTAAATTTATTAAGATTAAACATAAAAATGTCCAGTTTCTTGGGTCGAAGGTCAACCATAGCAAATAGATTCTAGTACAATAGATGGCAACTTAGAATTTGTACACTCTCTGTACAGCTGTATTCTGACGTCACAAGTGGCAATTCAATTTTTGTGTCCGCAAAATTATTAATAATAGTGATAATTTTAGAATAGTGCTTATCTTACAGTTAAATAAGTGCAATTATATGTGTTCTTTATTTTCTTTTTTACATTTTTTTTATTTAATCTTAGAAAACATGTCAACTAATGTGAGAAAGTTTCGTTTTCCTTATTATATTTGACACTTGAGACGTGACATTTGTCCATTTCTCTGTTGCCACTTATTGTACTTGATAATCTATTTGAACCATAGTGTTCAGCATCTTATCCACACTCCAGAGATTCAGGTTCATCACTTGTAGTCCAGGAGTCCTGGGATGGGAGAAATTATCACAATGAATTGAACTTCAATATTGTAGTTCTATATGTTAGATATTTGTTCCTACATTTGTTTTATTTATTATTCAAAATTCATTGAAAGGCCTCATAATGGTTACATTGATAACAAAAAGTGATATATCCTTTAAGTAAGGAGTTTCATTATCAAGTATGAAGTAACCTTTAAATAATGACTAAGTTCATAATTCATTGGAATTGCAACCAATTTCAGCCATGCCATTTTCTTGCTTGCCATAGCTTTAGAAATCCAGAAATAGACGTGGTTCAAAAAGAACATTTAAGTTATCACCGCTGAAAAAAAGGTTAAAAGAAATGACATTGTTGTAAATTATTGATGGCATGTTTATTACCTTGAGAAGACACGGTTTCTCCCGACTATTGTCCAAGGGGATAAAGAATAAGACAATCTTGTGAATCATTGATGGCATGTTTATTACCTTCAGAAGCCACTGTTTCTCCCGACTATTGTCCAAGGGGATAGAATAAGACATTGTTGTGAATCATTGATGACATGATGATGTTTATTACCTTGAGAAGCCACGGTTTCTCCCGACTAATGTCCAAGGGATAAAGAATAAGACAATCTTGTGAATCATTGATGGCATGTTTATAACCTTGAGTAGCTACGGTTTCTCCCAACTATTGTCCAAGGGGATAAAGAATAAGACAATGTTGTGAATTATTGATGGCATGGTAATTACCTTAAGAAGCCACTGTTTCTCCTGACTATTGTCCAAGGGGATAAAGAATAGTATGAAGAAGGGAGCTGCACTGATCAACAAGGTTGCTCCAATAGCCTAAATATTTTATAACATGAGCTTTATTATTATTATCAAATCAATCCATGCGTGGAATTTGAACCCTATGGAGGAATTAATTAATCCGTTGGTCTGCATAAGAGAGATCAATGTTTGATCCCGAGATTAAGAACATAATAGTTTTGACTTCAATCGACTATAAATCAGTTATGATAAATATGGCAAAGAGTAAATCCGTATATAAAACATAAAATGAACTTACGAGGAGTGAAATATCTAATTATTATTTTTTTTTGGTAAAACATTTGTAGATTTCTTAAGGAAAGATAAGAAATATTTGAAGTTTTCCTGCTAAAAGTGACAACATTTTTGGAAAATATGTTCCACTTTAATAAAATTAAAAACTGTAAGCGTAATTACGAATTATCCTACATGAAGAGGTGGCAATGCCCGATTCACAACGGTACCCTTAAAAGCGTTGTCTAATCAAATATTATTTAGCTGACAATATTTATAGTTTGAAAAATAGATTATTTTCAATTAATTTATTTAACAAAAGTGTCTTGCGCATTCTTGCTCTAGAAATAAATATAGGAATTATCCGAGTGCACCACTTATAAGCCTAGAAAAACGAAAATATCTTCCACATTATTTATCAGATAAAGGTTACAAGGGTACTGTTTTGAATCGGACATTGTCAACTTTGAATGGAAGTCCCTTGAAAATACGCTTACAGTCCCTTTAAGATTCCGATATTACTAGTTACCAACCTGAAACCAAACAGTTCCAATATCAGTTTTCTCTAACTCCTCGTCATCGTCCCATCTTTAAACACAAAAATAAATTATTTCCTACTTGATAAGCTTAAAATTTAATCAGAAATTAGAAGGATTAAAATATACAAGAATGAGTTTCGATTTAATATTTAATAATGCTGTAGTTTAGATAGGAAAATACCTGACCTTGCGTGCAGATTTTGTCTCATTTTCTCCCGAACTTCAGGGGCAGGTTCAGCTCCACCATGACCTCCGTGGCTATGCCCATGACCTCCATGGCTGTGTCCGTGACCTCCATGGCTGTGTCCGTGACCTCCGTGTGCGTGCCCATGACCTCCATGTGCATGACCATGACCTCCGGCAGGTTTCTGACCTTTACCAAGGTTCACCGTCTCCCCTTCTCCGTAAATGGTCTCGATACGGTCGACATCAATGTCGTCTTCCATTATTTCATCTTCTTTCACATTTGCTTGTTTGGACCATTTGAAGGAAGCTGGTTCATCATGTGCGTGTCCGTGGTCGTGAGCATGCCCGTGCCCATCATCGTGTGCATGACCGTGCGCGTGTGAGAGTGCAAGGTTGAGAAGAAGAAGAACAACAATTTTTAACATTTTTCACCTGAAATAGCAAATACTGCAGAATATCGTACAAGCATAAATGCCACGTAATCAGTCGATATCGACCAATCAATCAATCAAGATCGATCTGATGGATTAACACTGGAGAATTCTATACAGAGATCAGAGGTAGGACAGAACTAAACTGATCATGATCTCAGGATCGAGTTGGGGGAATGATTTACAAAATGATCAAAATACAGAATATTTTACATCCAACTAAAAGGATGACTGGACGAGATGCATCAGGGATGAGTAGAACTCAGGGATGGATGACTAGGTCTACTCAAGACCAGGGAGGTTCTCAGCATCACTGTCTCCCTCCTCATCCTCCTCCTCTCCTTCTCCCATACCAGGCATATCCATACCTCCCATACCTCCCATACCTCCCATACCTGAATTAGTAAACAATAAAACTATGCATAAGGATATCATATCAAACATGTGACATGTTCTATCTTCATAATTTCTCCAAATCCCGTGAATTCTACACCTCAAGTCACTTTTTAAAAAACAAATAATATGAAAGGGATTTGAGAATCATATCTCGTATTATAATTCACGAGAACTAGTGTTCCTTTCAAAGTAGAACTTTGCCTTTTATGGTTGTGTATTTTTGGACTAAGGATGCCTAATACTTCAACAAAGTTCTTACCTCCCATGCCCTTCATCATTGCCGCAAGGTCCATACCTCCCATACCACCCATGCCGCCCATACCACCCATGCCGCCCATACCACCCATGCCTCCCATACCACCCATGCCTCCCATCATGGAAGCCATGTCTCCTTCATCTCCTCCTGCTCCCTCGTCATCGCTGTCCTCATCCCTCCACTTGGTGAAGTCAATCTAAATCAATCAATCAAATAAAATTCACTCAAATCGTCATTCAATTAAATAATCAATTAATAAAACAATCAAGCAATGAAATAACTAATGAAACAATAAAGCATTGAAATAACTAATGAAACAATAAAGCATTGAAATAATCAATGAAACAATAAAGCATTGAAATAATCAATGAAACAATAAAGCATTGAAATAATCAATGAAACAATAAAGCAATGAAATAATCAATGAAACAATAAAGCATTGAAATAATCAATGAAACAATAAAGCATTGAAATAATCAATTAAACAATCAAGCAATGAAATAATCAATGAAACAATAAAGCATTGAAATAATCAATGAAAAAATCAATTAACTTGACCAGCCAACCAACCAACCATTACTTTACCTTAAGCCAGTGCTGTTTAGTCTTATCCTCTAGAAGTCTCTCCCAGTATGGTCCCTCCTCAGCCTTCTCTGCACAAACCAACATCAGTTAGAAATATACAATTTTTCGAAAACAAAGATCACATTGTTATTTTTTCTCACAAATATTGAAAATGTTTTATTTTTTTATACTCTGACATTTTACCCTTCTTAGCAATGGCTTTACGCCTTAATAGTCACACAAATATTCAAGCTATAAAACAAAAATGTATGTCCTTTATTTGAATTCAGAAATCTAAAATTACGAAAGTCAGTTTATTTAAAAAAGTAATGCGGCGTACCTAGCGCAAAGTCTACGCTACGGGGCCTGACTGCGTACTTAGACGCATCAACATCCAACTCCTTCAAGAACTTCATCTTGATCTCATACTCCTTCTTGTCAGGGCCTCCAACACCCTGAATACAAATTCTGTTCTTTGAAGTAATTTGAACCNCAAAAGGCCCAAGGGGAAGGTGAAGGAAAAAGGGAAGGAAAAGGGGAAAGAAAAGGGGGACGTTTTCTATAATCATAAAATTCCCGGTGCAAATTCTGTAACGGAAAAATTGCGTTTCGATTAATATCAAATTATACCTAAACAGGTTAATTCCGAAAAACAGGTGCGCAAAAGACATAGCTCTGTTATGATCAAGAAACTGACGACTTCCCCCGACTTCAGTTTTCAATTATCTTTGCAACCTAATTGTGTAAACCTTCGACATTTGAAGCGTTGACAATAGACTAAGCAGAATGCCTACTTCAAAATATACAAGATCTAAGACATCTAGTAGAAATTATAAATTTGATGTAAGTAATACTTAAAAAAGCAAGGAATGAACCCTCACCCCTATCTCCAATTATAATCTAAAAGTCTAATTATTAATACATTTACCTTGAAGTGTAGACTGTCCTTCTCCAACTTAATTTCAGGATTTGTACAATCACTGTAAAACAGAAGTTCTTAAAATCAAATTATTGCATCATACCCGGCCTGTCCTTCATACTTCGAAACTTGGCAAGTTGAAAATAAAACTGTAAAAACTACCCAAACAAAAACAAAAACCACTTGAAATGACTGGACGTAATTTTACTTGATCCATCATTTAATTCACGATACCCTTGAACCTTTGTTGCATCTTGGATAAATGAGATATATAATTTAAAGCTGAAAAATGATAATTTTCAATGATAAAGCTGTAAAACGATGATGCATCACCGTAAATGGAGGGTAAATTGAAATGAAGTCTTTAGTCCCTTAAAGGGTTAAAACATAACAAAAAATGAAATGTAGTTTCTAAGAACTTCCTCCCTGACATTGATGGTTAGGAAAACCATTTTGGGGCGCTGAGCCCATGTGACTGAAGGAGTAGCGGCCATTTTATCTGGAAAAAATAAAAATGGCGGACATAAGATAGTTTTAATCAGAAAATATCTGACAATTCTGAATTTGTACAACTAAGGAAAATTTTGTGAGATTAAATATTTTTTTGGATTATTTATTTCGGAGCTCCGTAGGCGTCCGGCATTCGTTCAATGCTGTACTTGTGGTTTGTGAGGTACATAATAGGCACTCCAGGTATCTTCCTGTAAATGCACCTCCTTCTTTAACTATTTACAACGNTTTATACGATCTGCGAACTGGAAAGAAAACCGGGCCAGGGGTGTGTATTCTTACTTCCCCCTTCCTTCTACTATAAATGCTTAAATAAAAATGTAAAGTTGAGTGTTAGCTTTAATAAAACTGTTTCCAAAGTTAAATATTGATCCAAGAAATATATTTTTAAATTGTTAAAAAGTATGCCAAAAGTGGGTGCATGTATGTTTGCACAGGAGGGTGTGGGGGGGGGGGGATTAAGAGTTTTCTTCTCGACAGGAGTGCATTCCTTATTCTTCTTTTGAGATCTTTATCACAGGTGCCAACTATAAAGGCTTTATGCTGGGTCACCCTGCAATATACAAGAAATTAAATTTTTTTACTCATTAGAATTTATATATTTTTTAATTTAAAAACATCTTAAACGAGTTAAAGACAGGGGTTTATAAAATTCTTCCCCCCCTCCCTTGGGGAAGAAAGAAATCAAAGACCAGGGAAAGGGAAGGAATAAGGGAAGGAAATGGGGAAAGAAAAAAGGGGGAAAATGAAAGGAAAAGGGGAAGGGTAACAGCGGGAAAATGTAAAAGGTTGGGAAGGGGGTTAGATAGGGAGGGGGAAGGGAGGGAAGTGGATAGGCAGGGAAGGAGATAGGTAGGAAAGCAAGGAAGGAAATAGGTAGGGAAGGAGATATGTAGAGAAGGAGATAGGCAGGGAAGGAGATAGGTAGGAAAATATATAGGTATTGGAAGTGGAAAAGTATGGACGGGGAAGGTTGGGAGGGAAAGGGGAAGATTTAGAGGGAAAGGGGAAGCTTGAGACGGAATGAGGAAGGTTAAGAGGGAAAGAGGAATATAGGGAACTACGGAAGGGACAGGGAAGGGAGTAGAAGGGGAAGGTAAGAGGAAGGTAGGGTAGATAGGGAATGGGAACGCAGGGAAGGGCAAAAAAGAGAATCGATGGAAGGTTGGCAGATAAAGAAGTGAAGGAAAGGGGAATATAGGGAAGAGAAGGGCTGGAGCTCTTTACCTCTACATATCTACATAACTTTATCTAAAATAATTTTCCCCAATACTTAAAATGCAGCAAAAAAGTGTTAAAAGTGTTTCGCGCTTATCGCACAACTTCATAACAAATATAATAAAAGGATGCTTATTACTCAATAATTTTTCAAAATAGTCAAGACTACTTAAAAATTTCACAAACTCTCCCACCAAGAAAAATTATCGGAAATAAATTCCAAGAAAATTATCCTCCTGGACTGACAAATAATCAATCCCGACTTTTTCCCCCATTGCCAACATACCTATCAGAATTTAAAAATTTTTTCCCTGCGGCGCCATCTATGCTTTTTAAATGCATATTTTTGGGGTTATAATGCACTGCAATTTAAATATAAAAAATGATGTCTTTGGTTATCGAATTTGGGGAAGGAAATCAAAATAAAATTTGAGAGGGAAGGGGAAGAATAAAAAATGGAATTATATACACCCCTGGTTAAAGACGAAAAATGTAAACCAGACAGCTAGAATATGCCAATCAATTAATCAAAATTTTTAAAAACTTATTTGATCTAACGTCTTTTGAGCATGCATTTGAGATAATAGAAACGGAAGAACAATTCGTACCGTGAATGCATTTTATTGGAAATAAAACTTTTGTATTAAAGAGACTGTAAGCTTAATTTCAAGTGACCCTCTATGCGCTGCGTTGAGTTATGACTGTTAACACACATATTTCTGTACTCAACGAGCTAAGAATGTTTTTCAGGGTACCATTGTAAATCGGACATTCCCCTCTTTGCATGGAGGGTCACTTGAAATTACGCTTACAGTCCCTTTAAGTTATAAATTTTCGCTTTGTTAAATATAATCTAACCTGTTAATTAAGCAGTCATCAGCGTAGGTTCCTTTATGTAAGCATGTTAATCTCTCAAACCTAGGATCCTTTACTATCCGCAGCGCTATCCTAAATAATGAAATATTAAGGAACTGCTCCCATCACTACCTGCAGCCAGAGGCGTATTCAGGAACCAGTCCATTGGGGGCTTAAACTTTTTTATTTACAAGGGGGGGGGGCTTACTGGTCCAGGGGGGGGACTGAGCAGGTTCCTAACCTTTGAAATATATACGAAGCACTATCCTAAGTATTGAAGCACTGCTTCCTTCACAATTAAAAAAATAAAAATGGGAAATCAAGACCAGTTTTTACATCCCTTTTGGATACCGTGTACCTAAAAATTTATCTATTTACACTTTAAAAATCCCTTTTCCTAATTCAGCGAAAACACCGTAACAAATCATATAGATAACCTCTGGGGAAAAAAATTATTTTCAAAGCGTGGGGGATTGATCAGTAAAGAAAATATACACCCCTGTTCATATATATGCTGACCACTGTACTAAACTAATCATAATTACCTGTATTTAGCTCCTAATTTCTCCAACTCTGCCATCACGCAGTCTGTTACATAGGGAATACACTTGGCGTACAAACAGTCCATCATGCTCTGGATGATGTCCATCTTGTTCTTGATCGAGAAGTTGATAAAATTTGTGTCAACTAAAAACAAAACCAACGTATACATTTTATATAGAAGTCAGAGGCCAAGAACCACTCCTCCTATTTAATGTTTAAAATAGTCTGATAATAATCTAGTCTTTATAAAATTAATTTTTATATCTTACAAATATTTAAATTGCAAATCTAAATAAAAATAAGATTAAGAACAGTTTTAGGATACTTCTGTAAGATCTGTGGATCTATATATTTATTATGTGTTCAAGTTCTACAGAATAATTCTATCTTCAATCTACTAATCCTACAAATACATCGAATTTACCATTAATCTTAATGTCCAAAATGTTTTATATAATCTGAGAATTTAATGTATAAACATTTTCAAGGCCTGTTTTACACCTTGAATTAGAGTATAATTTTAGATTGAAAGAATGATGGAAAATCATTTTAAAGACTGTAAATAAGTTTTATAAATGGGTCTATCCGATACTATGTTCAGATGCTAAAAAGTCTAGCCACTCCCTTTTAAATATTTGGTCTTGTCTTTCAGACCACGATGGGTTAGTTGCGTCCTTCTAGCCTGCTCGTGTTTCTCTTTCTCCAGGTTTATAAATCATCCGTGATATAAATATTCACATGGAAACTTTAACACCATGTTGCTTGATTCTCTTCTAACGGATGGTTGATATAATATGTATAGATTTGGTGTGATAATTGTAATTCCTCAGTCTCCACGCACTGAACCAGATTATTAATTATGAACATTCGAAGCTTGAAAAATATCCAAAATTCTCACAACAACTTCATCAACTCTTATGGAAAGCTGGCTCTGAGTTTCTTTTGATCTCTAGAGCTTGAACCTCTCCGCTGCCCCACGGAGCTAATCTTATCTGCATCCTTGGTCTCCAGGATGAATATGCTCTCCCCTCCTCTCACCTACTAATCTTGACACCCTGAGCCTTGGGTAGGTCATGATAAAAACCTACATATACAAGACTCCCAATCTCAACAGAGTCTGAGTGTTCCTGCATCTCTGGACGCTTGGTTTTGGTTCTCTACATATACAAGACTCCCCGATGTTAACGGAGTTCGAGTGTTCCTTTGTCTCTGGATGCTTGGTTTCAGTTCTCTACATATACAAGACTCCGATCTCAACGGAGTCTGAGTGTTCCTGTATCTCTGGACGCTTGGTTTGAGTTCCATGCTACCTCTGAAAGTTTCCTAGTGGCGCCTCCATCTCTATGTATACCAGATCTCCGACGACCTTGACTTGGTTGTCCTGCTCCCCTCCGATACCTCCGACGGAATGACCCTGTACAGGATTTGCTAGATACTGATACTGTATCCCTGATCTAACGCTGCTCCTCTAGATCAAATACAGGAACTAATCTAAATTACGATTGAAAAAGAATATTTGAAAAGACATATGAAAATCTCAACTCAACTTTAAAAAGCACATTTTTGGTTCTCATACCCGAGTGCGGTGCATTGTAAACGGACTATAGGCTACAAACCTCCAAACATATCAACATTGTAGGTGAACTTTTATTTTGTATAAATTTAAATGTTTTTAACCCGAAGAAAAGTTATTATTAAGGCTGGCAATTTTATTGCTGTATACAAATAACATAACCATGGACTGATTTAATGTGTTTTCAGTTCACGGTTGACCCCTGTATGAACTGCCTGTCAGAAATATAAATAAGATATCAATCAGTGCAAATTGAGGTGAGCCGACGAGAAAGAGTTTATGCCCACTCTTGTTTGTAGCAAACTTACCTGGCCTTAAGCACAACTTCAAATAAATCAAATAAAAGAGGGAAAAGTTTAGTTTGAATAAATACATACCTAGAATATGAAAAGGAGGTCCCAGTTGAGTATTATATTGGAAGAATAGTGCACTGCTAGCCTAGTAGAGAAGATCAATTATAAATTCACACGCTTTTCAACATACATATAAAATTATTATTTAATAATCTTCACATCCTTTTTGACTGACGACCATGGATAACCTACAGAGGATAACGGGTGCCGAACGACTTTCATGTAGGTTTGAAGAACCCGAAACGTTTGTAACACATAAGAACATATTTGCATTACTTAGACTTAGTTCGGCCACGCTCCCACACTGGTACCACAGATTAGTTAGAGACAATTATCTGCAGAAAATAAACAGCAATATACACACAGCTCCAGTAAATTCAGTCCGGGCAACAAGAGCGGGAAGAATGTGCTACATGAGCGGACGACCAGGCTACATAATCAGGTAATCCGATCCGCGGCAACACACAATCCTTTTGTAGATGATCCAAGCGGCAGCCGTAGAAAAAATCCAAAATAAAGTGAATTTGTATGATATTGACATTGATCTTTCCTGAGCATGTTCTGTAGTTTTCCCTTCTTTTTCCTCTTTCTCCTTCCGCTTTCTTAATTCCTTCTTGGAGGGTATTCTGTCCTTTTCCTAAAACAGATTTAAAATAAGGTAATTGTAGTCATTACGTGAATTCTTAGGACTACGTCTTTGATTTTGTCGATCTAATAAAAATTTCACTTCCATATCCTTTGAGGTTAAACTGAAACACACTGAAAAAAAAAACTGTTTCCTCTACCTTTAATCTTGGATCTGAAGAGCTCATAACCTTCTTCCTGGAAGAAAACTTCTGGCTTCTTTTTTGTCTTCCCATTTTATTTGATTTTCAATCTTTTATGATTCTGTAAATATGAAAATGTTTTGAGCAAGTCTGGAGTAAATTTTTGCATAGCGAAATCCCAACAATCATACAGTACAATTAAATATCAGGAAAGAAAGAAGTTTTAGTACAGAGAAACCTTTAAAATAGTTTTTTTCCCAGTTTAGATTTTTATTGTTGAAACAAAATGGTTTCTACAATTATTTGAATATTTAGAAGAGGGGGGGGGGGGTGAATGGGGGGGGCAATATACCCTCTAAATTTACACGCCAACTCTAAATATTATTCCTCACACTGTTACAAACAACCAAGCAATAAGCAAAATAGAGTATTTTAAGAAATAATGATTTTACATTAATTTGAACTAATTCTAAGATATCTAAATAATTTGATTTAATATAATAAATAACTTTAACCAAATGGCAAAATCTACAAATTGGAGCAAAACATCAAAATCCATTTGTAAATAGAATTATTTAAGCAGGACAAAGCTAATTTTCTGATTTGAACTTGATAAGAGTGAATCTTCATATATTATTAATTATAAATGCCAAATTTAAATATCTTAATTGTGATGTGCACGATTTAGTAATAACAAGTAATGAATCTTCAAATCAAATGGAACTAGTATAAATAAAAAGATTTTCAGTTCTTTTGTTGTTTTATGTACTGGCAAGCAAGATTAATAATAGGCATGTAATACATTAAATACAAATAGAATGGAAGCATACAACTCTCCAATGTAAATTATGAATGAATAAGTATTAAGCATAAAAACTAAATAACATAATTAGTAATTACAATACTAAAAAAATACATAATTACTTTAATGGGATGGATGGGTTTCAGATAAAAATTTAGAGTTATTTACATTAAATATACCATACAAACTTAGAAAGTCAATTTACTGTACTCCTAAATTAAATGAAGCAAGTTGTTGGTATTATTTTATAAATTTTTAGCACCCTGTACACTGTACAGTATACAATATTCTAGTGTAATTTTATTCTCCCTTCAAAAGTGATGTCCGTATACAAATTCAAATCCTAATTGTACTTCTGGAGTATACGGTAATATTCCAATAGATCAGTCTATCGTTGTGGTGTAGGCCTCTTCTCTGCTTTAGACGACCTTAACAAACAAAATGAAGATTTAGAAATCATAAGAAACTTTCTAACAACATAAACCAGGATACACATACAGTGACACAAATTAAAACTAAGAGCTATCAAAGTGATGAGCAAAGGCTGAATTACCGAGTAATACAGTTGGAGCAAATGAATTACCGAGTAATATAGTTGGAGCAAATGAGTTACTGAGTAATATATTTGGAGCAAAGAATGAGTTACTGAGTAGTAAAGTTGGAGCAAAGAATGAGTTACTGAGTAGTATAGTTGGAGCAAAGACTGAGTTACTGAGTAGTAAAGTTGGAGCAAAGTATGATTTAATGAGTGGTATAGTTGGATCAAAGAATGAGTTACTAAGTAGTATAGCTGGAGCAAAGAATGAGTTACTGAGTAGTATAGTTGGATCAAAGAATGAGTTACTAAGTAGTATAGTTGGAGCAAAGAGTGAGTTACTAAGTTGTATAGCTGGAGCAAAGAATGAGTTACTGAGTAGTATAGTGAGATTAAAGAATGAGTTACTAAGTAGTAAAGTTGGATTAAAGAATGAGTTACTGAGTATTATAATTGAAGCAAAGAATGAGTTACTAAGTAGTATAGCTGGAGCAAAGAATAAGTTAATAAGTAGTATAGCTGGAGCAAAGAATGAGTTACTGAGTAGTATAGTTGTAGCAAAGAATGAGTTACTGTGTAGTATAGTTGGTACCAGTACAAACGTCGGACCCACAAACGTCGGATGGTACAAACATAAGACTTACTAACGTCGGACAGTACAAACGTCGGACCAGTACAAACGTCGGACCAGTACAAACATCGGACCAGTACAAACGTCAGACTGGTACAAACGTCGGACCAGTACAAACGTCGGACGGGTACATTTATAAGGAAAAACGTCGGACCAAGGAGGAAAAAATATATTTGAATTTTCAGATTAAAATTCTTGTAAATTCGCAATTTTCTCTCAACAAAATTCCCAATTATTTTTTGTTAAAATTTCATAATCTCACAAAGTCTGGATACATGGACGAGGAGACTAACTATATATTGAGGTCAAGCAGGGGGGACAGCACCTACTTGATTCAAATCAGTTTGAATATAGGGTTACAAAGAAGAAACCCAACAAAACCTATAACCAATGCATTCAAAGTTGTAAACAATGAGAATGACAAGATTATCAGTTCCCTGGGAGAGCATACACATGACAGTGATCTTTTGAAGAAAAGAGTACGTGAAATAGAAAAACAAGTAGTTAAAGAAAGCTCTGGAAATATAGCAATAAGTCCACTAACTGTTCTTGGAAACATCTACAGCATCGGGTTGCAAAGATATAGGGATTAAATTGTATGATCTTGAAGAATTCGTAGTTTGAAATTTTTTTAAACAATGGTCCATTCAAAATCTACCAAGTCCGACGTTTTTTCTTATAAATGTACCCGTCCGACGTTTGTACTGGTCCGACGTTTTTGCGTCCGACGTTTGTGCGTCCGACGTTTGTACTGTCCGACGTTTGTCGCGTCCGACGTTTGTGCGTCCGATGTTTGTACTGGTACCGTATAGTTGGAGCAAAGAATGAGTTACTGATTAGTATAATTGGAGCAAAGAATGAGTTACTGATAGTATAGTTGGAGCAAAGAATGAGTTACTGAGTAGTTTAGTTGGAGCAATGAATAAGTTCCTGAGTAGTATAGTTGGAGCAAAGAATAAGTTACTGAGTAGTATAGTTGGAGCAAAGACTGAGTAGTATATTTGGAGCAAAGAATGATTTACCGAGTAGTATAGTTGGATCAAAGAATGATTTACTGAGAAAATTACTGAGTTAATAGTGGGTGGGAAGAATGAATTTCTTAGTTGTATAGTTGGAGTAAAGAATGAATTGTTGAGTATACTAGTTGGAGAAAAAACTGAATTTCTGAATTATAAAGTGGGTGGAAAGAATGAATTTTTAAGGTGTATAGTTAGAGTAAAGAATGAGTTGGTGAATAGAACAGTCGGGGCAAAAACTTAATCACAGAGTAACATCGTTGCTATTGTTCAGTAAAGGTCAAGCAAAGACTGAATTGATGAATATTTTAGAGTAAAGACATAAAAACTGGTTAACTCAACTACCTGTAGAGTGTATGAGCAAAGACTGAATTGCTGAGTAGTATAGTTGGAGCAAAGATATTAAGCCTTGGAACCCCAGGACTAGGCACAATACTAGCCTGGTTACCTTTAAAAAAGTAAAATCGATGAGAACTGAAAAATTTAGTAAAACTATTATTTTTGGATAAGTAGAAGATTTTAAAGAGTCCCATTTTGAATTGTAGAATAAAAAGAATTAACCATCGTAAAATATGATATCTGTTTCATAAACATAGTTTGTAGTATTGATAATAATAGAATTTTAGGGTAAAAAATCATGCAATAGATGAAAAAACTTGCCTTTTAATGTCCAGTTTTTATTTTTCCCCAAAGCATCACCCCTCCTCCCCTTCTACATTAGAACTTAAAACTTAATACTCACCAGCTACTATGAATAGAGGAAATATAATTGAGAAAACGCAACCAGCAGCAACCTAAAATCATTGGTTTTGATTACAATTCATGTATTGGTGTCAAATATAGTATTACAGATTACAGCTGAAGTTTACGAGTTTGTTTCGAGTTTATAAACTGTATGATAAGGGATGCAACCCTAGATACATTAGAGTATATTGTTTATGCAGACTAAACAGCTGAAAATTGTACAACCCCTTGTACATTATGAACTCTTCATACAAAAAGGTCAAGGAATACGTTTTACTTCTCGGGGTCAAATTAAACATATAAAAATCTTGGATGGATCATGACCTGGATCCGGATCCGGTTTTTGATCAGTGTTTGAAACCTGTAATAATAGGGTTGTACACACTACACATACCTGACTGGTGGGTAGACTAGTGATAACAGCAAGGGGTAAACCGAACCCAAGGAAGTAAGGCCAGTTTGTCTCAACAAAATCTAATCTTTTGTGTAGTTCAAGACCCTGACAATATACATACTAATTAAAAATTTTAAGTTGCCACATCTTTCGACCCCCCCCCCCACGACACTTTCTTAAAAACACAAGAAACTGGCAGATGTTTTCCAAAATATTAAAATTGGCAGTTCATTGGTCAAATTCGACGAGTATGGGAGAGGGTGAACTTAACACGGTCTTGACAAAGCCTTGAACAGAACACCTTAAAGAGAGTGACCGGCAATGTGTGGTAGTTGAACTGAAAATGTAGTATTGTGGAGAACTTTTTTAGGATTCATTTGAGTCATATAAAACGGTTTAATGATATATATTTAATAAATGTAATTACCAAGTTTGAGCGTTTTAAAAATAGATTTTTTAAAAATTATTAAATAACTACGACAAAAATGTAACAGAAATTCTACAGTAAACTAATTAATTGTTTAGAAACAGGTTGAGAAAATAAAAATTAAAAATAATTCATCTTATTCTGTTATTAGTTTCAGTAATCTCGCATTGTTCAAACATTTTCTGTAGATTTCTGGAATTTTTTTGAAAGACGACATTTTAAGAATTCCTAGAAATCTTCATTATAACGTTTTATATGTCTCAAATGAATCCTAAAAAATGTCTCCACATTATTACATTCTCAGTTCAACTACCATACATTGCCGGTCACTCCCTTTAAAGGCACTGTAGAAGCCTTTCAAGTTACCCTCAATTTATAGATTTGTTAGTCCATTCACAACGGTACCCTATACATTGTTATCTAAGCAAAATTGAGGAAGATATCATCGTTTTTCTTTTTGGAAAAGTGGTGAATTCTGACAGAATGTTTCTATCCTACTTTAGAAATCTTCAAGTCAATTAATGGAGAAAACGCAATAAAGAATAATTAACTTTAAGAAAGAAACCCGTGTTTAGCTCGACAAAAAGGTTACCGTAGTGAATGGGACATACCACACTAGAGGGGGGGGGGGGCTGTCAGATCTCTTTCGTGATATTCCTGAAAGGTTTACTTAAAATTATGTAAGGTACTTTCCAAAAGGATCTTTCCAAAGTGGCAACTTCCCAAGGGTACTTTTCCAAGTTGCAACTTCCCAAATGTGCAATTTCCAAAGCGGCAACTTCTCAAGTCTGTTCTAGCCGCAGCGCTCGGCCCCTCCCAGCATGTTCTAGTCGCGGCGCTCGGCCCCGAAACCCATCCAAACCGCAGCGCTCGGCCCCGCCCCCATTGCAGCCTGCGGCGCCTCAGAGAGCTTAGCCTAACCGTTGGGGGAAGTTTCTGCTTAGGGTATTGCACATTTGGGAAGTTGCCCTTGGGAAAATGCATTTGGAAAAGTACTCAACACCCTTTAAATTACGTCTAAAAACTGCTGGATAATCCCAAGCCCCCGGCCCTCGTAACCCATAAACTAGTGTACCTGGGAGAACCACTTGTATTCAAAGCTGTAGAGAGAATGTAGAAGGCACAGATGAAGAAGGTTAAAAGCAGAACCAAGGATTTCTATTGGTAACATAGATATCACTTTACCCTAGATAATTTCATCATTGACAGTAAATTATTTCTACAACATCCCTCCCTTCCTCCTATTTTAAACTAATAAAATAAGAATTGGAATTTTTGGAACATTAAAGTGTTCCATTCTGACAATTTATTCTTTGTCTCAACTGTAATAGCCCCGTAACTCACTTTTTTTTTTTTTAGAAAACCAACTACTGGAAATTATCAAGAATTTCTTGAACATTTATTCTTATACGAGGGTTTAATGGGTAACGTTGTATTTAGTGAACATGCCACTTTTAAAATTGAGGGCATTAAGTTTTAAAGTAACCCACTCCACACCCGCCCTCCCCCCTCGAATAAAACTAATTCTAACCTGAATAAGGAATAAAGATTCCACTACTATAGATATAACTGTATCTGCTATCATCACTGATATGGAGAGGTTTACTGAAAATTAAAAATTAAAATTTTTATATTTAATCCACATATATTTTTAATGTTTTCTAGATGAAAAACTTCAAATGTTAATTTAGTAGGTAAGGGAAAGTTTTTTTCGATGGGGTGACAGGGGTGTATATTCTTCAGAATAACTCAAATCATCAAATGATTTTTAAATAATAAAAATTTGACATAAAAAGGCAAGTTTTTTCATTCTTTTTTGAACCTAATGTGGGGGGGGGGGATATTAAAATTTTTTATATCAATAAACAACTTTTTTCTTTCTTTTTGATCCTTTTAAGCAAAGAATTTATTTATTTTCGATTTTTCCCAATTCAGCAAGTAAACCATAAAAAATCAGTAGCATTTGCAATTGCTGAAAAAAAAAATTTTTAAAAGGGAGGGGGAAGTAAAATGATTTAAGAGAAAAAATACACCTTGGGGTTAGATAATAATATAATAAAATAAAATAATAAAGAATATTTCACCTAAAGGTCGACCTTGTGTGGAACGGAAAGCTAAATCCGCAATATCCTGAAAAACATTTAGATTATGATAATAGTTGGGCTCCCTGTATCCGGACCCGGGTCCACCGAATCTACTCTTAACTTCCTGGATCCGGACCCGGGTCCACCAAATCTACGCTTGTTTAGCTTCCTGAATCTTGGATCCGGATCCACCAAATCTACGCTTGTTTAGCTCCCTGGATCCGGACCCGGATCCACCAAATCTTCGCTTGTTAAGCTTCCTGGATCCTGGATCCGGGTCTACCGAATCTAGACTAGTTTAGCTCCCTGGATCCGGACCCAGGTCTACCAAATCTACACTTGTTTAACTCCCTGTATCCGGACTCGGGTCTACCGAATCTAAAATTTTCAATTCCCGGAGTCCGGAAATAAGTCCGACTAATTTTCAATTATCCAACTCCCTGGATCCGGATCTGCCGGACATTTACATTTTTTTTAACTACCCCCGCCTATTTCGCTGGTGTGATGTATGTTAATAATGAAAAATACTCAATCTTGAATTGTAAGTTGTGAATGTTAATAATCACTATGGAAACAAGTCTTTTTATCAAACGCTATGATTGAAATTTAAAAGAAATATATTCTTTGTAATTCATCAACCAGTAAAATTCACAATTCAAGAAAAACATTTTTTTTTAAATGGAAGATTTATTTTAAAGAGTGCTCGCGAAAAATGAAACCCCCCCCCGTTAGTCTGAATCTTAATCAAATTCAAATTCTATCGCTACTAAACTAATTTTACTTCTATTTTAAAGCTTCGAAACTAGTCTTTATTGTTAACATATACTAAGATAAAAAAACCAGAAAACATTGCTTTCTAAATGAAGCTTGTCTACAATAAAACAAGTACAAGACATTTACTAATACTTCGGATTAAACACCACCCCCTTTCCCTTTTTCTCGGTTATATTTTTCTCCTTGCCTGGAACCAGATTGCGTTGACAATCTTTGAGAGAAGGAAGAATGGAAGAACCCAGAGTGTAGAGAAGAGAAGAGATAGAATAGGTTGGGTATACAGCCACAGAGAATCCCCAGAACCTTCCAGAAAATAATCCATGAGAAAACATGACTCATTAAAGGGATTGAAAATGAGAATTGACATTAATACCTATTTAGCCACTATCAAAGAAGAAAGGGACAAGGCTCAAAAAAAGATTTTTTTCCATCGTTAAAAAGTTAATATAAAATCTTGAAGGTGTATCCTGTATATTTTCTTGAAAAATTCTTTTTTAATTTAGTTCGCTGAATCACCTGCTGTTAAAACATAAACTAGCATCTCTACGGCTGGTAAGATGATATTCTCAAATATAAGAATACTGCTCCAAAACACAGCTCCATTTAGAAGACAACATTTAACAGTCCGCTCCAGTATCTTCGGCTCCTTCTTTCTGAAGAATAAAAACAAATTAAATGTTGATTAAATTGTTTGCCTGATAAATAAATCTTGTATGAGAGTTAAGTGTATATGCAAATTCTTGGTAATTCAAGAACTCAATTTCTTGTAATTTCGTAATTTAGAATCTAACAAGCGTGACATTCTTTCCAAGTTAGAAATAAAACACTAGAGAAAAAATTGAAATACTAAGTAATAATTGGTTATCTCTCCTCATATCTTCGTTTTCTTTGTTTCTAATTTATTATTTGTAATATGTGAACATAACTCTTAATTTTTTTTATCATTAGTCGGAAACCAAGAAAATTTCATATGAATCATACGTCAAAGAAAAATGAAAAAATCTTGGAATTGAACATTAATTTAAATTTTATCCAAAAAGGTTACACACAATATTGACCCTAAATAACGAGTGCCTCTGCGTAGGCACTCATTGAGCCAAACCTCACCCGCACCTTTCATGCAATTGATAACTCTGATCTTATATAATCACGGGGGGAAAAATCGGTTTAACAATAAATACAGTTTTAAAGTCATTTTCTTTAAATTTTGATAAACAAAAATGGGATCATACCATTTTGATGAACATTAGACTTACTTGGGTTTTATCAATTCTCTTTGTTTGTCTCTCTCTCTGCGCTCCATAGCGCGTTTCTTCGCAATATTTACAATATCCCGTGCAGGACTGTCCCTAGAAATAAAACATGTTATTTTAATAATTCAGAAATAATATTCTTTATTTTTTATTTAATATTACCCTCCCCCCCCACACACACTTGAGGTAATATTAACTGAATTTGGTGAAAATTGTATGAGAAGTCAGAAGGTTAACTCTATAAGAAAAAATTGTTAACAAAACTGTAATTGGAGTTTGAAAATGTTGACCCCCATTACCAATAAAAAAACTCGATTTTTTGTCAAAAATAAAAATTTAACACGCAAATAAAAATTTTTTTTTTCAAGAATGGCGGAAATCAAAACTCGATCTTTCGATGCTTCATAAAAATATTGGAGGAAATACTCAATTTTATAAAAAAAAGGATTTATCTAATTTCACTAAGTTGAAGGGAAAAAGCCTGAACTATGCAGAAACTTGCCTGTTTAGTAAAAGTTCTCTATCAATCTCTCTTTGTTGTAATTTTTGTTCTTTCTCCTGCACACGTCTAGAAAATGATGTTTTTATTCTGTATGTCTGATGATTCAATATTTAAAACTAGGCGTTTAGAGTGCTTCGCGCCTATCTTCGATTTCAAAACGGAAATCAATCGTTTATAAGAAAAAAAATTACATTATTTATTAATCTTTTTTTTAATTTCGTTGCATCAACCAGAATATTAATAAATTATTGCATATTATAAAAGTTGTCAGAAAAAAATTGTCTAGAATCCAGTGCCAAGGTTAAGATCAGTAAAACTTCCGCTACATTGATCGCTAAAACTTGCAGATCCAGAAATAAGCAACAACAAAAAAGTGTATAACGGATACAGGCTTAGAAAGACATGGAACCTCACTCCTTCACAAAGTCGGAATTCATCACATTTTACAGGTCTGGTTCTTCTTTAAAAGGAAAAAGTTTAAGAAGCTTCCCGTATTATGGCCGATAAGGCACTTTAGACGTAGTTGAACTAATTCTACCTAGTTATACTTCTCAGTATTCTTAAATATGTAGAAAATCCTGTTGAAGAGTTTCTGGTTTGAGACAATTTAAAAAGATCCTAATGTTGACAAGCTCCAACGCAAAAATCGATGAGAATTTTGCCGTCTACTTTTTCTTAACTTTATTACTAGAATGTGCTTGTCTAGAACTACAAAAATAATGTAGTAGTGAGGGGAAACCAAAGTCCAGTTTATTAAGTCACTTTTAAGTCGGCCCGGTCTTAAAAATTGATACAACTTTTTATAACAGTCTGGATCAGAACTGAGCGACTCTGTTAACTCGGATTGGTAAAAATGTTCGTAAAATTTATTAAGCAGAGGGAAAATGTTGAAGTCCCATATATCACAAACATCCTAGACCTTTAGGTTGGGTCCGTCCTGAAGAACGATTTTTGGACCCCCCCCCCCCTACTATCAATTTATACATTAACTTTGTGTTATTGAGGGTTGAACAGACTAGGTGGCCGGGCGCTGCGGCCATATGGTTGATTAAACAATTGTACAAAATTGATAGGAGGGTCCAAAACTCGTTCTCAAGGAAATCAGCTAAAGATTGTTCAGGTGACACAATTTTGTGAATAGAATTGCCGGAATACTGTATATTCAGTTATCATGGTAACAAAGAAATTTTGCTTAGAGTAAATGAAAGTACCTGTAGTCCAACAGGAATAAGTCTACAGCTCCCCTCAAACTATCTGCAAACCCCTTGGTGAATGCCCACATTCCATTCCGAAGAATTTCAAAGGTTGAGAAGGATTTCGGATAATTTGAAACTACACTCATTGTTACGAATGGGAAAAGTCTGTTAAATAAATTTATTTTGTTTTTCCTAACACTACGTCATTTTACTCATCTGAAATTAAGGTTTTAAACTATAATATTTAGAATAAAATTACAAAAAAATCTGAAAAACGCGTGTAATTCCGGCGCGTCGGAAAACTTTGTAATGCAGCAGAATGTGAGCAAATGCCGCGAATCGTTCTAGTTTTTAAAGTTATTGGAATGACGTGGTAGTCACGAAAAAGACGACATTCAAAAATGTTTTCCCTTTTCATTTTAAGAATTTTGAAAAATAATAATACATTTTTGTGATAAAACCTCACGAATCGAAAGGAGGAAATTTTCAATATTTTTTTTTAAAAGTAGTCTTCATGAGCATTTATCCAACAATAGTTCCGACCTACGCAAATCCGCTATACTGCTCTTCTGACCTTAAACGAATAAGATGCTATCTCATTTGGACTACTGCCGTTTGAACTATATTGTTCATTTGAACTATTGTTCATTTCAACTACTGCACGTGGGACCACGTGAGTAGTTAGTACCATAGTTCAAACGGCAGTAGTTCAAATGAGAATCCACCTACGAATAAACCCGCTATTACACATTCGACCTACTAGCACGTGGTTTTACTGCTGCCATGGACATGTGGCCGCAGCGCTCGGCCCCCTAGCCAATCCTAGCCGTCGCTCGACCCCCTAGCCTGGTCCTAGCCGCGCGCCTAACCCATAATACAAAAATAAACAGCTGGCGTAGGTCCGATATTGCAGTAGGTCGGAAAGTTAGTAGGAATTAGAAGTTCAGTAGGGGGGATGTTGCGTATATGACGATGTGACATTACCAATTACCATGTCAGATGAGTCAGATCGAACTTATACTTATACATTTCTAAAGTCAAATGATCAGAAACAGGTTTGTATTAAAATATTTGTTCAAACGAACTAATTTTTTTTCTGTAATTATTAGTGCAAATGAACATATTCCAACATTTTTTTGTTCATATTGCGCAAAAATATTTTAACCTTGGGCTCATCAGTCATCATAATTTAAAAGGTTCCGGTCGTATTTACAGTCTCATCCTTTTTGCAGGTAACCCTGTATCTATTGCTCAACAAATAATGTTTAACCAAAAACAAGGGCAAAACGTCTTGGCAAAAATATTCTGTACATAAAAATATAATCCCAAAAAAGCATGTATGTAGGGTAATGTTTACCAACACAAGATTTTTTCATAAGGTGTTGTGTATTGTATAGCACAGCAATTTGCTTCTATTGTTCCCAGTGGCGGCCATAAGGGGGGTTATTGGGGTTATGGTATGGACAATAAAAAAACTTTTTTACTTATAAATAATGTCATTTCCACATTAGATTTCGTTAAGATCTTAACATACTGTAGCAGGAAATTGATGGGTTGATCTTTCCTGCGATAAAAAAGGGGTTTTGCCCCCCCCACCCCCTGTTCCTTCAATCTCTTGTACAGACCTAACGGATTTATTTTGAGTTTGTGTGTGAATTCTATAAATAACCCAATTGCCACGCCGAAAACCCAAGCCACGCCAGATATTCCGTTATTCCAGAGGCCCGGGTACTGGTGGGTTGGCCGGCCAGCTCCCGGGGAACTAGGGTTAAGCTCTAGGCTAGGGTGGAGTTAAATTCAAAGTATACAGGCAGTTGAAGACCAGCTCCCTAGTTATTAGGTTCCCCTGGAGATCCCCCCTCACTCTGGATTATCTTTATTCATGCACTTTGATTCTTATAGTATTTTCTTATTACATTTTGTGTTTGTATATTAACAATAATAAATTGTAAAACCGACTCGCTGAACATTTGATAAAATGAGTTGTTGAATTGAATTTTTCTTTCATATATTAGAATACTACATTGACGACAAGAAAATTTAACAATGAGTAATGACCATATTTTTTCAAAGTTTTGCAGAGTAGCTTTTCTAAAGATTTAAAAAAGTAACATCTTTTTCCTCTTGAAGTAAAACTATTATTTTTTATATTACTGCCTTTTTTTGTCAATTTTTGCAAAAAAGTTTAATTAAATTAAATAAATTCAGTTTTTTTTACAGATCTTTGTAGTTAATATAAAATGAATGACTATAATGAAGGATATAAAACAAGGTAAAAGCTGAAAGCCTTTATTAGATTGAGTTTGTAAATCCCAGAAATGAGTGGAAAATGCAAATCAAACCCAATTAAAACCAATAATTTGATATACATCATGATATTTTTCTAGGGGGGGGTAAAANGATCTTCGCGCGCCAAATTAAAAATATTCCCCCCCCCCCTACAGAATTCTTATGTCCGCCCCTGATTGTTCCACTTAAACAGTTCAAAGGATCATGAATTTTTCTATTGAAGAAGTATTGATGTGCATATTAATACCTTATAACGAAATAAGCTACGGTGGTAGGCGTTTATATCAATATTATGAAGAAGACGTTCAATTTTGATTTATATAAAGCTTTTAAACAGTATGGATTCCTTAAAAACATGAAGACAGAGAGAAGCCGCCAATTAAAAAGGCTGATCATTGATTGTAAAGTTGTATTTCGAAAGAAGCTTGTAAACAATTAAAACTTAAATATAAAAGTCGTCTTCATTATATTGCAAAAATCGCCTACCCCCATAAATCTATAAAAAATCTTTTCAATAACTACCTCGTATTTTTTTCGTGCTTAAGAGGAGTTGGGACACCTTTTTGATTGAAAAATAGCTTGAATACCAGCTGTTAAAAGAGAAAAGCCAAAAACAAACATGACATATCAAGCTTAACCCTTTCTTGAGGTCCAGAGGCTATTTCCAAGCTTTAAAATCATGCTTGCATGATAATCTGAAGTATCTGAGAATTAAGATTAAGATTTCTTCATTATTCAATATTCAGTATCAGTATAGTTTTAATACGCAGAGGATAAGGATCAATACTTATTTTATGTTTAATGTTCATGAAAGAAAATAATTATCATGTTTTCTAAAATTTACCTGAAATGAAAAAGTTTAGATGTAAAAGCTCTCTTTTTGATTTAATTATAATTTCTATTTTTTATAATGGTGTTCTTGACAATTCAGGAAACTAAACTTTTTAAAAATTACTTTATATTCAATTTACTGATAAGGTTTCCAACGCAAGTGGATTTTATACCTGAGAGCAATTGCGAGCCCTTGCGCGCCATATACGAAACTTTTTTGCGCTTGTGTTTCAGTTTTTTGATAATATTCAATTTAAACCTTATGGCACGCAATAAATGCGATTAGTTTTTGCGCCATTCCGTTCAACAACAAAAAATTCAATTTAAACTTTGGTACTGGTAGTGGCATAAAATAAGCTGAACTTCATTACATTTCACTCTAATTTCTAAAAAAATTAATTTGAACCTAATCTTTTAAGTTTTATTTTATGATATTCATATGCAGCATGATAACCAGAAAACTGTGGCATAGGAAGACGACATTTTAGACTCAATCAGATCCATTTAACTAAATAATTGTGATTTAATAAGTTACTAAATAAAATAAAATACACTGTAACGTTGTCTTTCTGTACCATAGTTTTCTGTTTCTCACTGTAGCAACATTTCTAATTTTAATTAAACGAACCTTACAATTTTAACCAAGAAAAGTTTCCATTTTAATATTTATCCAATGTGAATAAACGAAAAATGTATCGTATTTAATTGTTAATTCGTAGCTTAACCACGAGAAACTTTAAAATCTGAAAACTGTTGAACCAAGTGATTTTTAAAATCTACAGAAATAAATACTACTAAAAGAAAGTTTAGGGCTTTTAAAAAACTTCAATCAAGTAATACATTCTCATTCTGTCTATAGTGTGAAGAGTTCTATCTATGATTTTGCTCGGGGTTCTTTTTACTTTGCAGTAAATAATTCAAAAAGAAAATTATGGCTTTTAAAAATCTACAATAAAATAATACGGGTTACCCGAGTTACCCACAAAGGATGAGACTTCAATCTTCAGAGAAGATTATACGGAATTTTTATTGTCTCATTTCTTATATTTTTGATTCCCTGCAACTGAAAACTTATTTCTTTCCTTGCCAAATCATTAAATAAGCCATGAAAAATTACTGATTTGTAAATTGTTGTAATTTCAATTTTGTAGATTTTTAGACTGAAACTTTAGTTTTATTGATTGATTTATCAAAGTCTTTAAAGCTTAGCCTAATTTCAAAATGGCGGCTTTGACTTAGTAACAAGAGGTTTATTATTTCAAAGTGTTTTCCAAGAGTGTAAATTATGAAAATTAAGATGTGTTACTAGCTCTTGAACTTAATAAAATCAAATCTTTGAAAGAAAAGAAAAAATGGCTGATGATAACTTTATAGCTGCTATAGAGATGGGTGATGCTGGTGCCGTCAGGTGATCAATGATCATGATTTATTGGTTTGAATGTTGAGAATTTTTTTCCAAAGCCGCGTTATTGTACCAGTTTTGGAGCTATTCTAAATTTTGAAATCACACATTTGCAACTAAAGTTGAACTAAAATAAAGAAAATCTGTTAAACAAATTTACCTCTAATCAATACTTTAAAGAACTGAGTTCTTGCCATAAACTCATACTTTCTAATCCCAATATTTTTGCAAATTCATGGTGTAAATCAAGGTTATAATGCAAGGAAAGTTATTTCAGAGGAGTATGCATCTTTAGTACTGCAGTGTACTGTCTCTGGGCGGTAATGTAAACACAAGACGGATGTCACAGCCTGACATGGAATCCATCTTTCACATAAAAAATCAATGAAATATTCTGGTCATAGGAAACTATTATGTGAATTATCAAAATTCAATGTTTAACCTCCTCGGATACTAAACAAACACTAATGCATTTATTCTTGTTTACAAATTCCGCCCAGAGAGAACTGATTTCAATATGTACGCAGAGTATAGTCAACTGCAATTAACCCTATCCCTGCTGGGGTACTTGAAAACCAGGATACGCTGGGGGGGAGGGTCAATTTGACCCCCCCCCCCTCTAAATCCCATGTTTTATGTCCAAATATGACAAATGATACATCATTAGAAAGCTCTTGTGCTCTACTTTTAGAATCTGCAAAAAAATTTGCAAATTTGCGAAAATTGAATTTTTTATCGCAAAATCCAGTTTTAAAGTAAAAATGTTTGCAAAAAAAAATTTGTACAAAAAATGACAAATTATACATTTTTGAAAAGCCCTTGACCATGCCATTTCAAATATGCAAAAATTTTGCAAAATTTTAATTAACCTGATTTTTAATCAAGAAAAACAAAAATGTGCAAATTTCCTTTGACAGGTTGTTTGCAAAAAATTTGCAATTTTTTTTTCGCAAAGCTTGTGCAATCCGTTTCCTTATGTCATAGGCTTTCCAAAAAGCTACATTTTATCAAAATCTGACAAGGGAAAGTGGGTCAAAACAAAGATTTAGTTTGTTACAGGCAAAAGCAGTCATTCAGGCAGTGTGCCTGAGGACTCAGGCAGTTAGTATTAAAGCCCGGTTTTAGGCCTAAAGGGAGGGCTTTGGGTATGTAAGAAAAGTCAGAAAATTTCAACAGCCTCAGACCAACACTTTTTGAGTTATGTAAAAAAAAAACTACAGGGGGGGGGTCAAATTGACCCCCCCCCAGCAGGAATAGGGTTAACTTTCCATGCATTATAACCTTGGTGTGATTAAATTATGTTTTAAAGATAAATTATTTAAACTAACAGAATTTTTTCACACTTTGCTGCAAAGATTTAGAGAATAGAAAATCAAATTTTGTGGAAGAGACTTAAATTATTTAACTTATTATATTATCAAACACTAGCTAAGATGTAATTACCAAATCCTTACTTCAAAATACCATTTTAATTAGATGAACTTAATTAAAACTTTATGAACTTTTTTACATGTTTAAATTTTATTCAATTTAGATTCTTTTTACGTGATTATCATCATAATACTAAATTGTAATTTATTACCAAATTTATTCTTTACATAATTTAGATATTTTCTAACAAGTCGTGGAGGAACAGTCACTCTAGATTCAGAAGTGGATCCAATACTTTTAGGTTTGGTTCAATTTTTTGCAAGATATTCAAGATATTTAAGTTAATGAAATGCCTTATTTATCGAATGTATATATCTATATTTTAACATGTCTATCGTCTATATGTGTAAAATGCTTTATCTCTATATATATATGATTTTTATGAAATATCTTCTATGAGATGTCTTTATCAACAAAATGTCTATTCCATGTGTCCACAAAATGTCTATTCCATGTATCCACAAAATGTCTATTCCATGTATCCACAAAATGTCTATTCCATGTGTCCACAAAATGTCTATTCCATGTATCCACAAAATGTCTATTCCATGTATTCACAAAATGTCTATTCCATGTGTCCACAAAATGTCCTATTCAAAATATGTTTAAAAAATTAGAAAATTAACATGAACCATTCCTGAAATTTCTTTTTGTTTTTTTAGGGGTGAATTCTGGAAGTGTGGAAGTTGTCAAGTTATTGATCCAAAACTGTGGGGCCAAGATTAGAAAAGTATATATTTTATTAAAGTTTCTATATTCAAAAATATATCTATTATTATCGGTTCATCCGTGAATTGATTTGATTTGAGAGAAAAGATAATCTTAATTTTATACAAGAATTGAATGGTGATGCCTCTATTTGATATTCATAAAAACAAATCTGTAAATATTTCTGAAAATGTTCTGCACACCAATAAAGGTACAGGGTTTCCCACAAAAGATGAGACTTCAGAGACATTTGTACGAAATTACGTACTGCCCGTTTCTTATATTCATAGATAATAGAATATATATTAGAGAGGAATTTAAAGAATCTCTCGGTATGAATTTTTTCAGTCCCTTTCAGCCTGAAAGGGAATTCAAAGCGTACAAATCATGTAAATGTTCACAAATTATGTGCAGTAGAGTACATTAATACAGTATGTTCCCTGGACTATTCATTTCAATTTCGAAATTTTTAAAGCTGTTAAATAAACTTTATGATGAATTAGGGGAATACAAAACATCATTTGATTTATAGTTATAACGGAAAATCATCGTTTGTAAAGTGAAAGGCATAGAGTCTATGTGAAATGATCATTGGTCAATCATGAGACCAGCCTATTTCATAATTTGGTCTTCTTTTAACATTAATTTTAGATTTTCAATAAAATGATATTCCAGGGCCCAAATGGTTATATAGCATAAATATGTGAAGTACACCTGCAGTATGGAAACAGTACAACAAAATGGCCGTTTTACACTTTTTTCTAGTAAATTCCCCTCTAATAATATTCTATTCTCTATGCTTATATTTCTGATTCCTTGCAATTGTAAACTTGTTTCTTTCTTTGAAAAATCATTGTATAAGCCGATAAAAGACAGTACTATACAGCATGAAAGGCTTAATTTAACCTTGTAATAGATATATTTAAAGAGTTTCAGTTCTTCTTTACAGTCTCATTCTTTGTGGGTAACCCTGCAACTAATTGTCCCATGAATATAGTAGCTCTATTATAGATCTTTAAATTGTGTTAAGTTGTGTGAACAATTTTTTATAATGATGATAATTTAACATGATATTTTCAAATATTTACATTTCCAATACAACATTAATCAAAATGTAAATACATACCTTTATACTTTTATAGGAGCAGGGGAAGGCAGGCAGCCATAAGCCACAACATTTTCCCCTTCCATGCCACATATTATCTTTTTTGTCTTCCAGTAGTCATGAGCCACAACCGTAAGGTCTTCCATGCCACAACAATTAAGTCTTCCGGCAGTTATAAAATTTTTAAATGACAGATGTAGGGCATTGAAATTTCAATTTTTAGAAATCCTGCTGCATAACGCAAAAGATTATACCCTAAAGAAATATAAGAAGTTTATTAATGATCAATGAATTGTGTGTTCAGTTTATAAACTGCTTTACAAGGAAAATTTTCATCATTTTCCGCATTGTGGGTGCTGACACAAATTGTTTAGGGTCTTTATAGGCAAGATAATATGGGAAAACAGGCAAGTTATTGAATAAAGATAAAATTAATCTTTAGATTAACAATCTTTAGATTCAAAGCTAGTCCTGTCTGAAAAGTTAATGCATTCCATAATTTAGATAGCATGGATAGATAACTATGATGTGTTTAGGTATATTCTGAAAAACAATGTTTTCAACTGATGATGGCAGCTGGAACTAAACAGACCTTGGATATACTTCAGCTGGTTATAGAACAGGTGTACCTTCTCTCTTCTCAGGAGCTAATCAGACCTTGGATATACTTCAGCTGGTTATAGAACAGGTATACCTTCTCTCTTCTCAGAAGCTAATCAGACCTTGGATATACTTCATCTGGTTATAGAACAGGTATACCTTCTCTCTTCTCAGGAGCTAATCAGACCTTGGATATACTTCATCTGGTTATAGAACAGGTATACCTTCTCTCAACTCAGGAGCTAATCAGACCTTGGATATACTTCAGCTGGTTATAGACCAGGTACCTTCTCTCAACTCAGGAGCCAATCAGACCTTGGATATACTTCAGCTGGTTATAGACCAGGTACCTTCTCTCAACTCAGGAGCCAATCAGACCTTGGATATACTTCAGCTGGTTATAGACCAGGTATACCTTCTCTCAACTCAGGAGCTAATCAGACCTTGGATTAACTTCAGCTGGTTGTAGAACAGGTTCCTTCTCCTAACTCAGGAGCCAATCAGACCTTGGATATACTTCAGCTGGTTATAGACCAGGTACCTTCTCTCAACTCAGGAGCCAATCAGACCTTGGATATACTTCAGCTGGTTATAGAACAGGTATACCTTCTCTCAACTCAGAAGCTAATCAGACCTTGGATATACTTCAGCTGGTTATAGAACAGGTATACCTTCTCTCAACTCAGAAGCTAATCAGACCTTGGATATACTTCAGCTGGTTGTAGAACAGGTTCCTTCTCCTAACTGAGAGTCAGGAGTTGAACCAAACATCATGGTTTCCTTACCTTTACAAATCAGTCTATACTGAATTTGGTTAAATCAATACAGTCTCTCCTGGCAGTGGGATTTGGGAATAAGACGTTCTCTTAATGACCTTACTTTCTCACAGGATTAATTACGCAATCAATATCTAATGTTATTCCTTAATAGAGTAATTAATATACAGAACAGATAACAAAGGTCTAGATGCTATAAAAAGTTGCATCACATTTTAAGACTGTGTTGACTTTAAAGTGTTGCACTTGCAATTTGCAACCTTACAACCTTTCCCCGTGCAAAATTTGCAAACATAAGTTATAGGTCAAAAAAAATGTTTAATTTAAAATTTTTTTGTATGCTTATGTGCGAGGTTAGGTAGAGCGCTTAAAGGGTTTTAAGTGGCTTAGGTTAGCATTACTTATGAATTTTCACCTTTTTCATTGTGCTTCTAGGCCTAACTAGTTGGAGCTGGTAGGAAGTATGAAGTATAATGGATGAGCATTTAAAATACCACTCCTTAATGCACAAAACAGTCTTTTCAAGCAAGTATTTCAGGAAAGGTGTATTCATACAGCTCTATTCCTGAACTGAAACGAAAACAATGATCAGTTCCTACTAGCTTAAAATCTTTGTATAAGAAATGTTTCAATAATAAAATAAGCCTTTTGATGTTGCCCAGGATTACGTTGATAATTAAATGAAAACTTACAAAGTTGAACTGGCCGGGGGATTCGTAAGCATTAGGAAAGATCTCTAATGCTTTGCAAGTTTATCTTGGGTAGAATTTCCTGCTCTGCAGTCAGGTAGGAGCATCCGGGACAAGACTAAAAATGCAGGGTTTAATATTGGTTCACTTGGTGCTTCTTTAAATCCTTTGCTTAAGTAACAGCTTGTTTAAATTGATCCCAGGGACACGTATAAATCAAATTAGTACCTATCATTGATCTGATTGCTGAGCCTAGGATCAGTCTGTCCATTAGAGGTTATGGAGTATACAGATGGTGGATAAGGTACAATACAAGGTCTGCTGGTAAGTGGAGGTCTTAAAGGAGTTCATTGACCACACAAACTTAAACTAAATAAGATTAACATTTTGGACAAGTTTGTCATATAACTTGAGGTTTCATCATGTTATTCACCTTTTTGATAACAGATGACTGCACCAGTGGGCGAGGTTGAAGAAGGTTATCAAGAATATGATCCAAGGAGAACACTACCGGTACTTCATGCTCAAGCTGGAGGAGTAGATCTTAACGGAGTTATAGGTGAGATCCGTCTAGCACATCAACCAGAACACAGGTGCTCCAGAGTGTGTGGTAGCAGCAACAAGGTTCAGTTTAATCCTAACATAATTCTTCATTAGGATAACTAATGAAGGACTGTTAAGGTTTAAGATTTTAGGTTCACAGGTTCAAAGGTTCATTTCACTAAAAGTTCACATGGTATATATATCTTTAGACTGATCCTTACGGGAGGAACATGGAGTAGGAGACGTGCTCCCCAAGCATTGGTTTCCTGCTAAGTAGGATCAAGTCGGAGTAGCTCAAGGATATTTAGCTCAGGGTGATATCTGAAGCCCTATATATAAAAGCTCAGGGTGATATCTAATAATCTGAAGCCCTATATATAAAAGCTCAGGGTGGTATCTGATAATCTGAAGCCCTATATATAAAAGCTCAGGGTGATATCTGATAATCTGAAGCCCTATATCTAAAAGCTCAGGGTGATATCTAATAATCTGAAGCCCCATATATAAAAGCTCAGGGTGATATCTTATAATCTGAAGCCCCATATATAAAAGATCAGGGTGATATCTGATAATCTGAAGCCCTATATATAAAAGCTCAGGGTGATATCTGATAATCTGAAGCCCTAAATATAAAAGCTCAGGGTGATATCTAATAATCTGAAGCCCTATATATAAAAGCTCAGGGTGATATCTGAAGCCCTATATATAAATTATTTTTGCAACAAAGGCTTTGATTGGGAGATAAACCAAGAGAAGCATCATTTGAATAAATATACAGATGGTTTATAAACCTTGATTAAACGCAACCTGGGCAACACTTCTATAGAACAGAATGAGATAATGAACCCATTCTAGTTCTAAAAGTAAAATATCAAGTTATTTTGCATAAAAAGGAAAAAAAGTTTGTTAGGCTTTAACTGCTATATTCTCAGATAAAGCTTTAAGCTTAAGATATGAAATTTACAAATCATCGGGTTATTAAGAGTAAACGCAGCTATTAAAGGTTAAATATTTGAACATATGAGTAAAACAACTTATATTAACACTGTTGAATTGTTCATGAGTTGTGATGAGAATCATTTTGACATCAGCTGACTGTCTTCTCTCACGGGGAGTTTCAGCCACCTTGTCATTCCATGTTTGGTTTGGAGATACCTTGAACAAAGACGACATTTAGATCTGTGGAGATCTTACATAGATATATTAAAAAAATATTTTTCATTTCAAGGTGATTGGTGCATCAAATATAAACTCTGCAGATTCCCATGGTCGAACAATATTAGTGGCTGCTGTACAATCTAAACAATACAAAACCATCTCATTTTTACTCAAGTACAGGTAAAGGTGTACACTGTACAGCTGAAATAAGATAAGATAAGATAAGATAAAGTTTATTTCTAAAATACATGTATCTGTGTACAGAACGAGTTTACAATCACAAATTGATGATTATATTAACAGTACAAGTATAAAGCAATTAGGTGGAAAATAGCTCTTTTGTGTAAACTGAGTTCTTGCCACAAACTCAAATATTATAATACCTATATCGTTGAAACCTGATACTATTGATATTTCAAACCAACATTTTATGGTCCAAAATCGTTAGCAAAATGGAATAAGAAGAAGACTTTTATACTGAATTTATGACTTTAAATACTCCAATGTATAAACATGAGGCCGGCACAGCAGTTTTATAGTGTGAACAGATCTATATCACTTTAACATTTTACAAATAACTAGTTAATTTATTTGCTTTGTAACAACATCAAATGCACTTTAGTATTATTTTAATGTTGTCAACCTATACTACAGTTTTCTGGTTATCACGTTATTTATTTTAAGGGAGTTCAAAGTATGCTTTAAAAAATGTTGAGTCATGGTTGGAATCAATCATAAACTAAAACTTCTTTTTTGTAAAAATCTCAAAAGATGGCTAAAGATAGTTGTGTGCACTGTATGCACATTTTTTACCTATATGCTCAAGGTTAAAACAACACTTTAAATTTTACTTTGGAATCTTGAAAAGATGATACCAGCAGTTGTAGCCAACCCTTGAGCAGCTCTAGAGTTCCAATCCAACTCTGTACCACCAAAAAAGTGATTTCATTGATATTCTAAAATCTGTAGGCTTCATTGAACAGCTGTCCAGTTCCCGGACTTTATTTTAAGGAGCTTCTAGCAGCTCCCCTACATCAGCAGCCTTCAACAGTTCTGCACCAGAGAAGCTCCGGGATCTAGGATCTATCTATACCAGCTTCTAGCAGCTCCCCTACAGCAGCATCCTTCAACAGTTCTGCACCTGAGAAGCTCCGGGTTTTAGGATTCATCTATACCAGAAGTTGAGCAGCTCCCCGACAGCAATCAACGCCACAATTTAATAATGCTCCCATATATTCTGCAATAAGTTTTCAATAAACATTTTAAACCCCATCATATATCATTTAATAAGACATAAGGTCTAATAATATTTTTTAGATCTCTTGAAATCAATAAATCAGACAACGACAAGAACACAGCTGTTCATTGGGCATCTAGGCTTACAGACCTTCAAGTGTTGCAACAGCTTTTAAGCCAAAAGAAAATCAGGTATTTATATGCATACTGTAGAGTTTAGAGATATAAACCAAAGCGTTGATATTGGTATATACATATATATTTGCGTGTATTGTTTTACTGAAAACTTCAGTTCATTTATATTCAGGTTTACTAATACAGGACTTAAGAAACAACTGTGCGGAATTTATACTATCTGTTTCTTTGTATTCATGATTACCTGTTACTATAAACTTGTGGCTTTCTTTGCCAAATCATTAAATAAGCCATTAAGAGGCAATATTCAAGACAGAAGACTTATGTTAACCTTGAAATCGTCATATTGTAAGAGTCATCATTACAGTCTCATCTTTTGTAGAAGCCCGCTTCTTAAATAGCTAAAGCATGCACCAAATGAAGAATCCCCTTCTTTTATGACCTATGTTACCTATAAACTAGCCGGTCAAAAAGTACAACTAAAAGATTTAATTGATTATGTCTGGTTATCAGCTAGTTAAAATAATACAAAGTTTCTTTTCATCTTAGGTTAGATTTGAGGAACAAGAACGGAGAAACGCCGTTTCATCAAGTTATCAGTTGCGATTCCTCAGAAAGTATCGATTGTTTACAACTTTTATTATCAGCAGCAAAAGTGGCAATGGTACAGACTACAGGGTTACCCTTACCCACAAAGGATGAGACTTCAGAGACGATTGAACAGAATTTGTTAAGTCCATTTTCTTGCATTCAGGGTTCCTTATTGGCCAAGACTGGTTTATATCTGTGCTTAATCATTCCATAAACCATCACAATACTGAATTGAATACAGAAGCTAAAAATCAAACTTCAAATCGTAATATTTTTAGAGTTCTGTGTCGTCTTTACAGTCTCATCCTTTGTGGGTAACCCTGTAATTTTAAAGTTCTAGAAGTGCATCTATATATAAATTTGGCTTGTCTGGGTGTTTGTCTGTCTGACCACAGGGAAGCTTTATGAATGATAAAATTTTAAAAAAATGTGTTTTAAAGGTTTTTAATTTTGTAAAAAAATTTAAATTCTTGAAAATCCGCGAATTTTTTTTAAAATCCGCAAAATTTTTTTCTTCTTTGTTTTAAAATGTAAACAAAAAGAACATGTTCACAATTTAAAACTAAAAGCCTAGTTATAGTAAAAAGGAATTCACTCGCCTCAAACTTTTATATTCTTTGCATGTTGATGGTTTAAACCTTTGTTTTGATCAAATTTTGGCAATATCTGCAGCTTGTTAAATTCAAAAGTGAAAAATTTAGGTCTACAAAATCAGGTTGCAAAGAAATAATATTCAGATACTTTAGAACATTCCAACATTTTTTATGCTGTGTTTAGGGAGACATAGAAGTCACTAATCAAGACGGCCTAGACGTACTTCAGCATGCGCTAGTCAAAGGCAACATTAATGCTGTTACTTTGCTTTTAAGTCATCCAGGTAGGATTTGGTAAAACTTAAAGGGACTGTCGAGCCATGATTTCAAGTTTCTCTTAATTCAAATGGGTCACAACTCACAGCAGTACCATTTAAATCTTCAACAATATGTGAGATTTTTTTTTTGAATTGTTTTTTTATAAAAAAATAAATTCTGTAATTTTTCCATTATTACCTCTGCTGCAAAGTAATCAAGTGGTAGACAAATTTTAGTAATATTTTCTTAACATTCAAACAAAGTTTTGAAGGGAACGATTATGAACCAGATTTGTAACACTTAAAATAATGTTACTTCAAGTCCTTTTAAAGAGGTATACATGCACACAATTAATTAACAGTCTTATAAACATTTTCTTGAGAAAAAATTTTTGCCTTTCAACAAAAATTAAATAGAGTATCTAAAAATTTTAAAGTCAATTTTATTGTTAGGAACAAAGATTAGAAATATAGCGAATGGGCGGAATATGATATTAGAACTAGCCTGGAGAATTGGAGTTCAAGCAGTTAAACTGGTTTTGGCAGCTGGAATAACAAACAGGTAATAAACATTATAGAATAATTTTATTTTTCTGTAATTTTTACAATATTGGTTTGTGATTTTTTAACATTTTGGACCGTTCTGAATGTATCATCATTCAATATTTCAGTTTTTTATGACACTAACCTCAAGCAAGAAAATCCCTGAGTGATATAATATTACTCAGGGATTTTAATCCTCTTAAACAAAATATTAAACTGAACTAGTTCTACAGGAAGTTATGGGCAGTGTTGAAAAAGGGTTTTGTTCGTTTTTAAAATCTTTTTAACAAAACTTTTCGAAACTCATTTTCGGATTAAAGTTTGCTTTTCTTATACTTTTCAATATCTTATCATAAAAAAATTGAAAAATTAACTAGCAAAACATGTTCTTTTTTAGGGTAGTTTTTTTTGCAGATATATTCGTCTGGGTCAAAATTTGACATTGAGTGGAAAAGAAAATGTTTAAAATAATTAATTTAAAACATTTGCTAATCTTCACTATGTCTAATTTTGATCCTTTGTAAAAATAAGTGCCAAAATTGAACCAAAACGGCCTAAACACTTGGTTTACCGATTGGTGGACCCTTGGGGGGTAACATTTTTGGAAGAAAATATGTATTTATTTATAATATCCCTTAAACTATTGACTGCGGATTGATTGCGGATGAAATAATGTTGGGTAAATAAATTTATTGGTATTTGTTGTAAAGGAGCTTCATTCATTTATAAACTAGATTCGTTTTCAATGAAACCTTATTTCTTTGGTTAAAAGTTTTGTTTAACCCTACATTTTGAAATAAAAATGTTTATTAAAAATATCATAATTTATAGGTTTATCCTGTCAAAGAAAATTTAAAATATTTTTAGCGAAAATCCGGAACAACAAAAAGTTGAACTCCTGATAAAATACAGCAAAAAGAGGTAGGCAGGGCTTTAAGGTTAAAAACTATCCATACTGACGAAATGCCTAAAATATTGCGAAACTCAGCTGGACTTAAGTTATTATTTTGAATACGCCATTAAACGTAAAACACAGCGACTTAAAAAGTTTATTTTCAAGCTATTTGCTTTATATTAACAACAACATCAAATGCTCATAAAGTTGCAATGGGTTTCAATGTATCTCGCGCCTCTAAAACATCAAATTTCCAACCCCTTTCCTTTGAATCTTTAAAAAATATTTTATTTAGTCGAATGTTATTATCCAATGATTTGTCTGGCCTAACATGTTTAGGGGGGAAATATATCTGATTTAGAAAAATGTTATTATTTAATAATGTGCCCAACCTGATAGTTTCAGAAGAAAAATATATCTGATTTAGACGAATGTTATTATCCAATGATTTGCCCGGCTTAAGCCCAGAAGACGAGGAAGAATATAGGAAAATGATCTCAACGCCTGGAACTCTTCTCAGGTTTAACTATTCTATTTTCCTTAGCTACTTTTCTCTTCTTGTTCATAAAGATACAGAGTTCAAGTCACAAACTCAGATTTTCTAATCCCTTTGATATTTCAAACTATGAATTCTGTTGGATTAAATTACACCTTATTATAAAAAAGAAGTAATCTAACTATATGTGGATAATTCAACTCCTTTTGCTGACCTGTCCATTAAAATTGGTTTCATAGGATAAATGTACGTACCTAGTTTAACATTTTATCTATATTAAAGGGACTGTAAGCATCATTTTATGAGACCCTACATGCAAACATGGCAATGTTCACAACGGTATCCTTCAAAGCTTTGTCTGATCAAGTATGAACTAGATATGCATATTTTGTTTGTTCAAACTGTATATTTTAATTTGGGGTTTCTCTTCAAAAGTGCCTTGCGCATTTCTTGATTTTAAGCACCAATGGAGAAATTCATAAAACTAAACTCTTACAAGTGAATAAAACGAAGTTACCTTCCACATTTCTGATCAGATTAAGTTTTCAAGGATATCGTTATAAATGGGGCTTTGCTCTCTTTGAATGGAAGGTCACTTGAAATTACGCTTACAGTCCCTTTAATGGATTTTGCAGAATGATATTTTTTCTGTTATTCTTCAGACTGAGCATGGAAAAAGTTCGACAAGTTTTGATAGAGAACCTGTTCCCTTGTACAATTCTACCTGCAGTACAGATGTTAGTAAACAATGGGGAAATTCCGACAAATCTTTATAGAAACTTTCTTTATGATTGTAGTGTAGTTTAAGAACTTGGAAACTTGGAGAATAAATATGTATTATAAAAATTTTCAAGTGTGAGAAATAAAGTTTTGGATTTTTATATGTGAATATGCTTCGGCAAAATAATCTTTATTTTCAAGCTATTAAATGATCCAGTGAATTTTTATTTTGTATATCTCTAAAATGATTTATTGCTTCACAAATCATTACACATTAATCTCCCTAAGGGGATAATTCATATGTCCAGTTTAACAATTTAAAGGCTGTATTGTATATATACCGTCTACAACTTGCTCTAGCTGCCTAAAAGTCGGTGTTATACTTAAAATGAACGGGAGTTTTCAGACATTAATGACAACATTTTTATAGGTAGAATGTGATGTAATTATTTGACTGCAAGTAAAATATACAATACCAGGCCGGAATTCCGGCCCATTATAAGAGCTATTCTCTGTCTTTATAATACTTTTTAAAGAATTATAATGTAAAAATAGTTATTCAAGAGGTGTACTGCAGTGTACTGTCTTTCACATAAAAAATCAATGAAATATTCTAATCATAGGAAACTATTATGTGAATTATCAAAATTAAATGCTTTTATCCGCCTCGGATACTATAAAGGAATACTGCAGATCCATCAATAGTGCTTGTTTACATATACCGCCCAGAGAGAACTGGTTTCAATATGTACGCAGAGAATACGCAACCGCAATTAATTTTCCTTGCCTTATTACCTTGGTACTATAGTCCTACTCCTGCCTCAGATTTGACCAATGCAAGATCGGCAGGATAATCTCTATACGTGAATTTACAAAATACATCCCCACCCTAAAGAACAACAAATAAACAGGGTTGACCAGAAAGAATGAGACAATTCAGAGACGATTTCACGGAATTTCTACCGTCTGTGTTCTTATTTTTTTGAATCTCTGCAGCTAAAAACTTATTTCTTTCTTTGCCATATCATTAAAAGGGCCATAAAACAATACTTAAGACAAAATATTTAATTTAAAATTGTAATTGTAATATTTTAAGAGTTTTTGGTCGTCTTTACAGGCTCATCCTTTTGTGTGTAACCCTGTATATAAAGTAGTTATCCCTGTTTGTTTAATTGGTTGGTTGTATGCCCGTCGCCTGAGCATAACGCATAACTCCTGAACCCCTTGACAGATTTACCTTAAATTTTGACTGGGGAACTCGGTAAAACTACGGGAATATTTTGAACTTGTGTTGCATAGACAAAACAAAATAATGCTGGCTTCAGAGTTTACAGAAAAAAACCTTGCAGGGGTTTTACGAGCTAGTTAGTCAAGTGTATTGACAGTTCTGAGCTAAGGAAAGTCGATTTTTTTTCTTCAAATTTTGACAAAAATTTCTTTTTTCCCCAAAATTGGTGGAAGGGTTAGTCAACGAAAGAAGAAAAGGAAACATCGAGGCGGAAAATAAGATGACGAAGAATTATAATAGAATATTTCTAAATTATCTGTACCCAATATTTTAAAATTCAAAATTATTGTTAAATTTCAAATAAAAAATATGTAAAAAAAATATGTAATATGAACTTATTGACTTATTTTTTAGGACAATCATGGGCACCTAGGGGGGTAACAAAGACAAAAATATTTCGATTATTTATTCAACAATCTATTTTTTTTACATTGGATTTTTAAAAAAATTCCACGGGCAACGCCGGGCACTTTGGTTAGTTAATAATTAAAACTATCGCTCTGAAACCCTTTATAATGTCTTTATATGCCTGTATATCCATGAATAATAAATGAGCCATTATGATATTTTGCACCCAGAGTTTTCTATTTAAACAGAGTAGCCTTCCTTTCATTCTACAGTTGGGAACAGTCAGCATGTGGGTGCTAAGATTTAGCATAACATACTTCTGCATTCTAAATGTTTTTGGTGAAGGTAGGCAAAATGATAACTTAAATGCAACTTTATTTCAAATGATGGACAGTGTAAATAAAAAATAACATTACCTTCATTTTTGTAGATACCTTATCTAATTAGAAAAAAAACATAGACAAAGATTTATTTTTAAATAATATCTTCAGAAAATTAAATAAAGCTGTCCATTTAAATCAAAAAGATAAATATTCATAAAACTGGTGATTAGGCCCAATATCTTTGTGAGAGTCTCACTTAAACCCAAAAACGTTTTTGGCAAGTCAAAATGTTTAGATTTGTTAAAATTTTGAAAAACAAAAACGGATTAAAATCTAGATAAAACCATGCCAATAAAAGGGATACAAAACACCAAGAAAGTTTATGTTATCGTTCTAAAACATATTTTTCGACCTGATTAGACTGCATTGACCCGAGCTGTTATGAGACGTCTGTGGAATATAACACTCTATCTCAGGGTATTTATAACTTTAGTTTATCTGATAATCTATAAATATAAAGATGTAATCTCCGTTTGTCTGTCTGTTTGTTTGTCTGATCTCGGATATCCTGGACCGATTTGCTTACAATTTTGATTGGGGAACTCGGAAGATCCACGAGAATGTTCCTAGCTTTATTTAAAGATTCTAAGTGGGGTGGGTCGACTTTATTAGCGAAAATTTAGTTCCCCCGTAAAATCGTTCTAATGCGGGTAAACGGCATGAGTAACTTTTAGTAACCTGTGCAGCGCTACGTTCCCAAGCTAGTTTATATATAAAGGTGTAATCTCCGTTTGTCTGTTTGTTATTCCGATCATAACTCAGGAGCCCCTGGACCAATTTGCTTAAAATTTTGATTTGTGAACTCGGATGTTCCACGGGAATGTTCTTAGCTTGGTTATGAGATTCTAAATTGAGCTTTAATAGCGAAAATTTAGTTTCCCGACGAAATCGTCCAAGTGCGGGTAAACGGCGGGATTAACTATATCTTGTTTCTCAGTTTTTGCTGACCAAGCCAATCTGAAAACAAATTGAAAATTTAGTTTAAGCCAATGCACATGCCATGAAACCCGGATAGATATCGAAAACTGTGTCAAAATGCATTGAATTAAAATATCGGAAAACAAGATTTTTCGGTGATTACAAATTGAGGAGTGCACATGCCGCAAAACATGTTTGGTTGGCTGTGATTAACAAGTGAGGACTTCTGTACTCCCCCCTCGCAGTGCTGGGTTCCCAAGCTAGTTAATCATAAAAGTAAATATATCAAGTGAAATAACTTGAGTTGGTTGATAATGTGAAAATCAAAATATTCGTTGAAAAAATACAAAAAATAAAATTAAAATTTCTAACTTGTTCAAGGGTTTTAAAAAAAAACCTTTTATGTGATCACCTGAACTCCAAAGTTTTCAAGAATTCATTAAAAAAAAAACCTTAAATTGAAGCATTATAAATTCCTATTTAAGTTTTTAGATACACTTTTTACTGTGGATTGCATTGTACACTGCAATTGAAATGTGGATTTAAAATTGAGTATTCAAAATATCTAATTGATTTAATTTTTGCAGTTGAGAAAACATTCTATTTTGTAGCATCCTACCAAGAATGTTCCTGTCAGTGCGCTGACATTAGGTAACTTTAAAAGCATTAAAAAATATTTATATATAAAACTTTTTCTGACCCCCCCCCCCCCATTAAGAGTACTGTAACAGACGCAATATTAAGTGTAGAGTGGCATGTCCGATGCAATTGTCTGCTCAAAGATAAATAAAATATCATTGTTTTTTTAAATAAAAATTGTTATTTTTAGTTGTGTTTTTTCACAAAAGGGACTAACTAATTTAAGCCACAGAGAAAAAGAACGAAATCATTAGAATTTATCACTTTTTCAGATAGAAAAACGAAAATATCTTCCACAGTGTTGTTGAAGGCGTATACCGTTGTGAATTTGACATGGTATTCTCTAATAGAACTGGAATTTGAATTTAAGTCTACACTCTACACTCTACAGTCCAATTTTATATTCAAATTTCCTCTATTTTCATCCATTTTTTCTTAAATTCACTTCTACAATTTTTTTATGTATTATAGCTTCACCTGTAGGCTGTAACTAGCTTTATATGCATATTGTATATTGAATGTACATATGTATAAAAGAGATGTATTTTAGTGGTTGCACTGCGTTTACATGGAGAAAAGAATTTATTTATATCAGTTGTCACTGTATAACAGAAAGTAATCCAAAAAGCCAAAAGAACAGATACAGCACGTCGGGTGTTTATAATTGTAAAATCAATGCAACAAGCAGTTCAACAACAACATCGATGTATACTTTCAGTTCAACAGAAACAGTGGACACTAAAAGTCCAATTCAACCCACAACACCAGATGTTAAAAGCCCAAATGAAATCACAACTACCACACAAAGCCAAAGCCCAAATGAACCCATAACACCAGATTCAACAAGTAGTCCAAATGAACCCATAACACCAGATTCAACAAGTAGTCCAAATAATTGGAAGCCATTTTTTATCATTTAATTCTGATCACATAGTTTCGTAGAAAAGCACTGTGAATAAAAAACAAACAAAGTCATTTGTTCAGATTGTATTCCATCTGAGTGTTATGAGCAGGAAGTCTGTTATCCAGGCTCTGACATCAAAGGTTAGGATTCAATTAAATTCAAAATAACCTAGGTTAATTATAGTATATCCAAAAAAATTTTTTAAAGATATTATCCTTAACAGCTATCAATATATGGCAAAAAAGGGAGTAGCCTAAATCAACAAAAAGAATAATTATTGTTAATGTTTTTGCAGTTGTAGTTTGAACATTTGTTATATTATTATCAATTTACTGAATTTAAGCCAGGTCGCAGAACTTATACCTACCGTAGATTCAAATAATTATATTATAATTCTGCAGTGTAGTAATCAAATATAGGACAAAGAAAAATCCAGAATCATAGTTCCCATGTACTATAAACATGTAAACAACTACACTGCAGAACTAAGGATAAGTATTTGAATCGACGATATAGATAGTTTAGCGACCTAGCTCAAATTCATTAAATTTGGGTGTTATATAAGCTTCTCAAATATCTATTCATCCAATTCCTTCCAACTGAAAACCAACTTAGGATACAGATTTGAGAATGTTAAATCTGCCCGAGAATGTGGATGCTTGTGCAGTAATTCAAGGAAACCATATTTTCTTAACTTAGTTTATTTTCAAAATTTTTTTAATTGAGTCGTTGCAACAAAATCTGATTTTCTCATTATAATGTCGTTGTCGTAGATTTAATGAATTCCATTAGATAAAATAAAATTGAAATATTAAAGGTTTACACCATCAGGTTGCATAGAATAAGAATTTGGAAGTTTGAGGCAAAGACTAAATTTCTTTAACCTTGAATATCAAACATTGAAAGCAAATTCTTTTCAGGCAATTTCCAGGGTCATGAATCATGAATCATGATGAATTTGATTTGAAAAGAACACAACAATTTGTTTATACTTTTGTGTATGAAAAATGATTCATGTTATTCCTGTTTTTCAGTATAAGAATCGGTTATTATTAATCTTGGGGTGTTGTGACAAAAGGTTTAAGAGTACTGTTGCTAATCGAGCATGTCCCTTTTTAATAGGGAGGTAACTCGAAATTATGACAGTCCTTTAAATGAGTAACAGCCTTTTATTAACATTTTTAAACACTTGATATGGTTTTTTTTAAAGTGATTTCGAATTGTTTACCTGGAGAACATTTGGAGATTGTTATTGCAAATCAGAATCAGTTTCTGATCCTATCTTTGGCCATGATTGTATATCAGGATTCATCAGTTGTCAAGGACCAACAACAATAATAATAAAACCAGTTTTAGAATTATCTACAACTACAACATCAACTACAACTACAAAATCAACTTCAAATGAAAGTAAATAAATTTTAATCTAGTTTTTGTCACAAACTTCTGTTTTCTAATTTCTATATATTTCAAACCTGATGATGTAAACCTTTGATATTTCAAACTTACATTATTTGATCTAACAGAATTGATATTTTGAAATATCAAAGGTCTACGACATTGGGTTGCAATGATATAGGGATTAGAAAATCAGAGTTTGTGTCAGTGTGTTTGTAAATTTATCCTGTGAAGCCGTACAGATTAAATTATTTACCGAAGTATAAGATGTTGAAGCTGGACAAGGTTTAAAACAAGAATGGCAGAAAGTTGTTCGTCCCGTTATTTTAACTAACCATTAACGAACAGGTTGAAAAAAAGTCTTAACATGCTCAGCCCCATTGGTAATACCCTGCATGGATAACAAAAATTAAGTGATCAAGCACTTATCCAGTAATATTAAAAGTTGTCACTGTTCAGTGTCCATATCGACAAACAGCATGCATTGTAGATTAGTGCAATCTCACAAACAAGTTTTGACCTCTAATGTATTGTGATCGTTTTTGAAAGCGACCATTATTTCCTCTTATCTTTAAAGGCTTTAAAGAAAGAAATTATTGAAAAGGAATTAAAAATCCACTAATGTTTAGAATTTGAGACCATTCATCACTTATATGTTCCCCATACTAGACAGTTCAACTTAAAATTGGCAGAACAGGGTTACTCACAAAGAATGAGACAGAAAAGACGATAAGAAACTCTAATATGACGGACGATCTGAAACTCTGATATGTCGGACGATCTGAAACTCTGATATGTCGGACGATCTGAAACTCTGATATGTCGGACGATCTGAAACTCTGATATGACGGAAGATCTGAAACTCTGATATGATGGACGCTCTGAAACTCTGATATGTCGGACGATCTGAAACTCTGATATGATGGACGCTCTGAAACTCTAATATGACGGACGATCTGAAACTCTGATATGTCGGACGATCTGAAACTCTAATATGTCGGACGCTCTGAAACTCTGATATGACGGACGATTTGAAACTCTGATATGTCGGACGATCTGAAACTCTAATATGACGGACGATTTGAAACTCTGATATGTCGGACGATCTGAAACTCTGATATGACGGATTATCTGAAACTCTGATATGACGGACGATCTGAAACTCTAATATGTCGGACGATCTGAAACTCTGATATGACGGACGATCTGAAACTCTGATATGACAGACGATCTGAAACTCTGATATGACACGATCTGAAACTTTGATATGTCGGACGATCTGAAATTTTGATATGACGGACGATACAAAGGCTAAATTAAGTCTTTTACCTTAAATATAATCTTTTAATGACTTATTTTAATATATTAATGATTTGCTTGTGAAATAAACGAGTTTACGATTGCAGGGAATTATGAATATATAGTATAAACGGAAACGGACAGTATAGATTCTGCACAGTCGTCTTATCCTTTGTGGGTATCCCTGTATATATTATTTTAATTTATTTTATACGTTGACAAAATAACATTGGTCATGATTTAGAATGATAATAGCCCTAATTTTAAATAAATAATAGCTCCTATCAGAAACCCCATTAGGAATGGAACAATTTTTGCAATGAAACATGAACCAAAACCTAAAAACATTTATTACACATTATGTATAATAGACCAAAATATAAAACTAAATAGCTCAATTTATTTGTTCTATACAATTCATACAATTAAACCTTTGATTTAAACATTAAAGCTTAATTTTGAATGCTGTCTGACAGATTAAATGACATTACAAAAATCCAATACATTCTTGCCTCAGCTTTATTACCATATCATTAAGAATCTTGAATTATATGTCCAATATATTAAACATAGAACATGAGACATATGGAATACATGTTATTTTCATGTTGTGCAATTTTTCTCTTATATAGATTTTCCCCGTCATGAAAGGGTTAAGATAAATTGCCATTACACTTGTTAAAATAAATTGTCATCCTTCAAAAATAATTGTGACCTATTAGCAATGACGTTTTGATGACATTTAAATAAATAATGCAGGGTGTCCCACATCATATTTGAAAAAATTTGGAGAAAAATGTTGTGAATATTTGAAATAATTATAATGGAATTGTTTAGCTTGTCTGAGTTCTTAGGGCAAGCAGCGTTAATAAAATGACAAAGCCCTGATGAATTAATCAATCAATTAAAAAAGCAATATAGTAATCAATTAACCACCTAATCAATCGATCAATTTACCAATTAATAAATCAATGAATTAATCAATTGATAAATCAATCAATTAAATTAACTAATAAATCAATAATATTACCAATCAATTAATAAATCAATAAAACATTCAATTAATCAATCAAGTATTCAATCAATTAATATAATAATAAATTTATAACCAATTGATTAATTGATCAATCTAGATGACTGTAACTTTCCTCCAGAATGCTATCTACCAGGGGTTGACCTTCCTGGCAAAGATATTCCTGGTAATTATATTCTTCCTTTCTCTTGCTATCTTAAATACACTGTATTTCCACCAATCAAAACCGTACTTTCTCTTAAATATTTTCAATTTAAAAATGTAGTTTAACCACAGATGATTAGGTAGATAAATAGATGCAGGGTTTATATGTGTCGCAACCTTCATGTAAAATAGCACATTGGGCTTAAAGAACGAAAGTATTTGTATTTCCAGAAATACAGAGACTAAGTTATAGTCACGGTCCCTCCCGGAACCACTGTTTAACACACTGTTCAAATTTTCATCCCCCCACCTCCAATCTACAGCTATATGCAGCTGACTGTTTAGTAAATCTCTTTCAGGCTAGAGAATCTGCGTCAATAATAAATCTACTACTTGATCTGCGGGTTTAACTTCCTTGTGGGATGATTTATTTCACTTTAAGGATGTTTATTGGATTTTTACAACCAGTGCACGCATTCTACATAATGCACGCTGCTTAAAATTCTTATATAATGAATGAAAAGTTTAGCTCTAAAGTAGTATATTGTGAACTGTATGTAAACATGCTGATGTCAAATCACCCTAAATCAGAAATACATATAAGGAAGTTCGGTATTAAGACAGCAAAGATTATCTTTTTTCTCGTTTTTATTTCTTAAATATGATCGATCCGGTTCTGATATATAATAAATATAAAAAGCAACGTAATCTAAATTTTTAAATAAATTCATAATAATTTTCATTATCTTTATAATCTATGTATAACCATTGTTTAGGGCACACTCGTATAGTTATGCCAACAGTTCAAGAGTGCAGTTGCCATTGCAATACAATCAGGAAACCACTTTATTTCAAAATTGTTTTGAAAAACAAGCAAATTGTAATTTGATAACAAGCTGAAGTAAAAAGTTGATAGCTAACCATCAGTAAAGGATGAGACTTTGGATTAAGAGATTTGTTCTGTAAAAATTGGAAAAAGTTCAAATAATTGTAGTTTTTAATTAAAATGTTCAGACCACTATATTTTATAACTTTGATATTTAATTTGTTGCAAGTACAAGATCTTTGAAAAAACGTAATAATATCCAAAACCCTACTTTAGGTGGAAAATAAACAAATTTTTTAAAGAATAGATTCAATAACTCAAATTCAAATGCTGTAACTTTTACTTGATTTAAATTCACAGTGTACACCGTAGACAGTCTACGGAAGTTGTCCCAATCAGACTTTTAAATCGTCAAACTTTAGGATTTTCAAATTAGCATCATTGTTCCATTTCTTTATGTAAAGGTGGTTTTTGGTATGCAACAATTTTCATTGAATTCTACAATGTATCATTTACTTTCGGACAAATTAAAATCAAAAGAAATTTAAACCCGGGGGGGGGGGGGGGGGGGGGGTTCGATGATAAAATTAATTTAGGTCGAAAATGCTGTATTTTTGACACTGTTTGCCCTCTTCCGAGTGCGACCAGACCGAAAAAATTGAAACTATTATAACTGGAATAAGATTAGTTTTAAGATTATTGAATTTAATGGTTTAGCAGTAGCAAAAGTTTTGTTTGGTTAAGCTCTGGTTACTGTTGGTGTAAATATGAGGCAGCTGAAGAAACATTAAATACTGATGTCATCTCGGGGATATTCAACTGTTCTATCGCTGAAATGGTAGAAAAAGGTTGTATATATTGATTTACACACTGCATCACAATAAAACTGTTAAAAGTCAATGATCCAATATGGTGTGAACTGTATAAACCCTAAATATTATGCAAGCATTAGTGTTTCAATGATACTTTCATGATACTTCTCTACCTGACTTTATATCTCCAAGAATTTTGATCCAAAACTTCCACAGTTAGTTAGAGGTCCTGGTTTAAAGTCCAGAATACTCCGATACAGACACTTCGATGTTGTTAGATTTAAGTTGTAAGTGAAGCTATCAGCCTATTATGAGGAGTTCTTTTAGGTTTAAAATAAAAACTAGAGGAGCCACTAAGTTATTAGTTTGTACCAGTAATAACGCATAAAGGAATTGAGTCTTTGTAACAAACTCTGATTTTCTAATCCCTATATTTTTTCCACCTGATGGTGTAAACCTTTGATATTTCAAACTTAGATTTTTTCATCTAACATAATTCATTGTATGAAAATATCTAAGGTCTACGGCATTGGATTACAAAGATATAGAGATTAGAAAATCATAGTTTGTGACAAAGACTCACTTCCTTTGCCCTTTTCCTTGGAGATAATTTAAAAATACTACAGCAACCTTTTTTAGACTTTGAGTCGAGTAAAACTGACTATTGTACGGAGAATGGTGTAGAATATGATGGAAATACCATTGTAAAAGGTACTTACAACTTATGAACACTTTTTTAAGTAATGTCATCATAATGAGAATAAGTGATAAAGCATAGATTTTATTTGCTCTTCTTAAGACAATAAAGGTTTTTTCATTCCCTGCGTAGAGATGGTAACCTGCGTAGAGATGTCAATGTCAGATTGAAAACAATATGAATAAGAGATCAATGTTTGAAAACTGATAATTTTCAATTGTTGTTTATCTAAAAGGTGACTTGCAAGCATTTCTACTGCAGGAAAACATAAAGGGAAGGATCAGAATTGAAGACTTTTTTACCAAGAACAACTACAATATCTTTTACATTATTGTTCCTATAAAGGTTTTATAGGGTACCGTTGTGAATCAAGCAATGCGATCTTTGCAAGAAGACAATAGCATAGTATACCCAAAATACACTACTGACGCTCATAGTCCTTTTATTCATAATTTTAGTTGGAGGTATTAATACTTTGGAGCAGTGCTTCTGTGAATGCAGCAGTTTCAGGACATTCTATGATATTGATTTTAAATCTATTGATTATCTAATAATTATACCCAAAAGTTATTTGCCATTTCAATTCAATTTCTGTAACAAGAACAATTTGATTTAATTTTTGTTAATATCCTTACACGCGGTAATCCGTTATTTGTTAGATTCCTTTCAATCTTGACAACTTTAAAACATGTTGAAACAATAAGCTTGTTAAGATGTATTATTTTTGATCTAAAATGCCGCCTGCAGGCGGACGGTAAAAAAACCCAAATGTGCATCGGTCTAGAAAAGTTAATAGTCTGGTCAAATGAAATGAAGAAAACCAAAAACTTTATAACTTGACATATCATGGATTCTGAATTAAAGTGCATGTCAATCTTTTTATTGGAATACAAATGAAACTTGTTTTCTCAAAAATACTACAAGGGGAAGAAAATTAAATGCCCTTGGGATTACTGGCCACATGAAGCCTGCAGAATGTATTTATACAACAACAACAACAACAACAACAACAACAATAATAACAACAACAACAAAAACAACAACAACACCACCACCAACAAAAACAACAACAAAAACAACTACAACTACAACTACAACTACAACTACAACTACAACTACAACTACCACTACAACTACAATTAAAACTACAACTACAACTACAACAACCACATTAACAACCTTAGTAAGCACAGCAACGACAACAAGAAAATATAGAGTGGCTTGTGAGTATTATTTTAGAATTTTTCTTAACATAAAATGTTACTAACACTAAATATGCCTGATATGTTTGTTGAAATTATTGAAATAAACAAAAACTAGAAATTCAAGACAAATAATTTGCTGTATTTCTAGATTATGTTTTAAGTGATTTGTTCGTTTTAAAGGGAGTGTTTGCGAAAAATGAAAGGGGTTATAGGCTTAATGCGATAAAAAAGCGCTTTTGATCGCTACTAATCTTACTTCTATCTGTTGCGTCTATAAGGAGAAAATTGTTAAAACGACTAATACCGAAGAACGTAGTATCCATACAAATTCAGAAAGATGCAACATACGACTTAGACCGTAAAAAATCAATTTAATTTCAAACAAATTATTCAGATATTACAAACTATAGTCATCGATTATCTTTCGCCACATAATTGTATATAGTTTATATTTTATAATATTTTTTAATTAATTTGTTTTGAATTTGATTATTTCTCTTTTCGCTTGCGCAACTATCTAAGAATACCGCGCACCACTCACACTTTTCGAAATCAGTTAAAACGTTTTCTGAAAAAAATAAAATATTATTAAATATAAACTATATACAAATGTGGCGAAAGATAATCGATGACTATAGGTTGTTCTATCTTAATGATTTGTTTGAAATTAAATGGATTTTTTACGGTCTAAGTTGTATGTTGCAATTTTCTCAATTTGTATGGGCGCTAAGTTATTCGGTATGAGACGTCTTTAACAAGTTTCTCCTTATAGACGCAACAGATAGAAGTAAGATTAGTAGCGATCAAAAGCGCTTTTTTATCGCATTAAGCCTATACCCCCTTTAATTTTCACGAACACTCCCTTTAATATGGTTTTAATCATTCTTGTATTAACTTCAAATTTGGATTCATTTCAAATCTCAATTTAAACTTAAAATAATGATTCTACTGTGTTATTTTTTCGTAAATACAAGAATAAGATTTTGTTATAGAAAAATTCAAACTCTAGTAGACAGAATAAAACCCCCCCGAAATGTAGAACATCGCTGAATGTTAATTTTTCTTTTTGTGCTTAATCGTAATATATGTTTGTTGAGTTCAAAAGGGCTCCAATTTGCTTGGGCAGATATCCGTTCTCTTCTACATACACAAGTACAAACTGTATTTCAAACCTGTAATAATTTACAGGTATTAAACATGGATAACAATATTTTAATGTAGTTAAAATGTTGGTCAAAATCGTTATGATATTTGGTTAACCCTAAACAGTTTTTTGTCCTAGCACTCTAATTTTTGACACTATCACCGTGAAATTTTGTGAATAGTAGTTAAAGGATTTTTTGTTAAAGAATAAAACGTTTTGCGACTTCTGAAAAAAAATACCCGGTTGGTTACAAAAGTTTTTGTTTGCAGCGAATCACGAATTTTAAGCATTTCTATTTAAACCATGCTTTCACGTTTCACGGAGCTAGCGTCTATTGATGGAGGAGGTTGGGTTTGGTTTCGGCTCCATGGGAGGGGGATTTGGTTTCAAGACGACACCATTGGAGAAAGGTTTCAAGATATGATTTATGGTCTAAAATGTTAGTACACAAGCACTCCAGGAGGAGAAGTTCAAATTTCATTGACATTGCTGTTACGACTTTGTGAACTTAAGTTGCTCCTCATAGTTCCGATTTTATTCAAAATAATGAGAAAGAAATTTATTTAGATGATTATAAGCAATTAAATTTGTTTTTGTTTATTTCAATAGTTCTTCGATTATAGAAGTTATAAGAAAAAACATGAAAGATTTCGATCTTACTTCTAGTTTAGTTTAGTTTGACGTGGGTAAGTATCCTACAAGTGAATTCAGGATGCCTTAATAAACATGCACGAGCAAACAAATGCCGCAATATTTTTCAAAAAGACGACATATATTTCCCTACTAATGACATTATTCTCGGCAAGACACCCCTGTATGTTTACAAATATCAGCTGATATAAAAATTTAGTCTGTGTTTGAGTTTCTGCCTTTCTATATGGTGACTCATTATATAGCAACATATAGAAAGTGAAAACATAGAAACATTTGAAACAATACTGCATAAAAATTACTGAATTGATAAACCTTAATAAAGATTGTGTTGTACCATCAAAAATTCGATTTTAAAGATAAATGTGCAAAGTCTATTCAATTTTATTTCTTAACAAGTTTAACTGTTTCTGTGTAATGCGTATTTTTCTAATCGTCAAAGTGAATGAATTATCCTTATTAATTTACAAAAATAATTGTAACTGTTGAACATTTGTTTTCTTGTTTTCAAGAAATATTGATATTTATTTTTTTTAAGTTCCAGGAAATAGACGTTTACTTTCGAATTTTCGAAAACCGCTATAATCGTAAAATTTTCGATATTTTTGTTCATGATTGGGTTCATATGTTTCCAAAAGCCATAGGCAAAAGAAATTATCCTTTTTAAATCATTTTTAAAGAAACGTTTTGCAAAAAAAAGAAAATATGACGGCTAGTGCACAAATTTGCTTCACTGGAGACTCAGGTTAAGAAAAAATTGTTGTAAAAATAAGTTTTCTAAAAAAATGTTTAACACCAGTTTTATTATTATTTGACTGTTAAAAAGATGTTCGGTAATGCGAAAGCATGAAAATGATATTCATGATTTTCTACGAATTTTATTCATTGTTTAAATTAATAGAAATGAAAAATATCAATTTTTTCTTAAGAATAATATTTTAATAATGATATAAAACAAATTCTTTTGTGAAAATGCAGTAAAATAAGTGCAAAATACCATTAAGTTTAACTGTTTTACTGAACAAACATCTTTTCATTTGTCATTTTTCTTATAATTTGATTTAGATTAAAAACTGTTTATCTCTAGGCTGTCCTAACTTTGATCCTAATCAATTTAAATCAGACGTGTGCAAAATATGTAGCAAAAAGGTAAACAGGAATTGAGTTTTGGCGACAAACTATGATTTTCTTATCCCCATCCTTGCATCCCAATATCATAGACATAAGATATTTTAAACTATGAATTCTGTTAGATCAAATAATCCAAGTTTGAAATATCCATCAGGTTGCAAATATAAAGGGATTAGGAAATTTGAGTTATATTCGGCAAAGACTCAATTCCTTTAATTCAATTAAAGAAATTTTAGTTCTAAAGAAAGACAATTTAATTTGGACTCCTTGGTTTATTTGCCGACATTTTTACATATAAAACTTAGAACAATGGTTCTCACTTCTCATTTCTTCAAAAGAAGTCGTCTTCTGTCGTCTTCTTCAGATATATTATATCATACATATATCCTAAACCTAATTTTTCCAATTATAGATATAATTCAGCTTAACAATAAATGTAATCTACCTTTTTGCCTTCATAATAACTATACAATTTTCATTTATGTTCTAATTGCAAATTACCAAAAAGAAACTGTTAAAAAATTCAATGTTTTTCTCAATTTTAGATACAAAGTCACATCGGAGCAACAAAGGAACAGGTGCAAACTTAAAATATATATTACATTAAATTTATTTATATATGTATAAAGAAGTGATTTATGTTTGTCTGTTTGTATGTCGGAGCATAACTCATAAACCCCTTGACCGATTTACCACAAGAGTTCTATTCAGTTGACTTTTCTAATGGAAAACTAAGTGTTCAGGGAGTTAACGCAAAGCTGGGTTGCAAAGTTAATGTAAATATTATACATATTATCAAACTGCAGTTGATTGGTCAACAGAAAAAGAATGTAGTGCATAAACTTTATATTTTTATACTTTTTTTATTTATTTTAATTGATTGATGAATTTATTCTAGATCTGCAGTGCTCTAGAGTATATTGTAGATTCTATACCTACCCTAGGGAGAAATCAATCATTGTTCTAAACCTTGAAATATTGATAAAATATTAGAAATAATCTGGTCGAAGAAAAGCAAGTGTTTTTATTTCTAATAAAGATATTTCAATCATAGTTTCTAATATAAAGTTTCAGAACTAAGTTAATGGCTCTTTAAACTAAAGGCTCACTTAAAATTAGACATTTTGGTCCCATTCATAAACTTACTTTTGACGTCTTTAAATTTTCTTACAATATGAGACATAAAAACTCCAAGACTATTAAGAAATCCTACCTAAAAATGTTGACTATTGCTTGAGTTTCTTTCAGTGCTGCTGGACGAAACAGGAGGTAAAATTATGTGTGCAATAAATTATATTTGTTTCGTTATTTTTATATTTCTGTTTACAATTACTAAAGTATTATACTGTACTTCAGGAGGTCTGTACATGGGCGGGTACAAAGCTGGATTAAACATAGAAAACCTAAAAAACAAGAAGGTTGGTTTGGTGGTGTGTACAGCTGGAGGTTTAGAAAGAGTTCTAGGTCCGAAATACAAGCAACAGGTGAAAAATACTTAGTTTTTAATTTAACAACTAATTTTAGGGATTTGGTCTCATTTCTCTTGAAGTTTTGACTCACTTACTTTTAGAGTGCCATTTTCTCTTGCCTGTGGTACACTTTAAACCTTAGCCTGGTTAAAGAAAAATGAGATATCCTTATATTTTAGCTAAATCTTGATTACTCTCAATTTTGGGTTCTGTGTAAAAGTGATTTGCAGATTATTGCTGCAGCTCAATGAAGGAATTTGTGAGAATTCGACACATTTCAAATGAATAATGTGGTTATCTTCATCAGAAAGAAGTTCAAAGGGTATTGCTGTGAATCGAACGTTTTTTATTTAAAATATTTTTAATGCCCGAGTTCTTGAAAATTCGTGTACAGCCATCTTTAAGATTAAATTATTAATTTTAGTTGGAACAACGTCATCAGAAACTGACTGAGATCGAAGATCTGTTTATTGATCTCTCCGATGATCTTGAACAAGTTCTAGACTTTGCTGAACTAACCAGAATATCTGAGAGAATACAACATTATCTAGAGCTAGGATCATCTGTATTGGGTAAATATAACTTGTTTGTCTTCTATAAGGATGTTTTGAGTGTATGTTCCCTTTGTACTTATTACTTGTGAAGTCACACAACACCAAGAAATATATAGACCAGAAACCGCCTTATCTCATGCGTCAAATCTGTGTACTTTCCTTTCCCTTCAACTTCTGTGGGGGCACTGGGTTTGTTTACATTCCTCCCATAGTGTACAGTACATAATATGCGTATATCTGAGTTGGGCGTTCCTGTATATAGTTCCTTGCCACAACACCTACAAAACCAAACAAACAGAAAACCAATATTGTAATTCTTACTACGTTTATCCCCTTTTTTGCATTTAATGATAATAAAAATAAAATTTAATGGATGTTTGTTTCTTTAGAAAAGTCGCACAAATTAAAATTTTTGTTCAGTTCATTGTGCACAGGGAAAATCCAGATCAGCTGTTGTAGTCGTCTTCCATTTGCGTAGGATTTTAAACATCAGGTACATGTACCATGTTACCCGCAAAGAATGAAACTTCATAAACGATTATACGGGATTAATCTGTTTCCTTTTATTCATGATTCCCTCCAACTATAACTTGGTTGTTTCTTTGCCAAATCAGTGATTAAGCCAGTAGATAAATCTACTTAATTTAACCTTGGGATCGTTACATTTTTAGAGTTTCTGGTCGTCTTTACAGTCTAATCCTTTGTGGGTAACCCTGTGTAGTGAAAAGTTAGGGATGTAACATCAAGAATAATCTGTAAAATAAAGGTTTGGGACAGGTTCGCCAATGTACCAGAATCATTTGTACTTTCTAGAAATCTTGTTTAATGATTTAGTAAAAAATAAATTCATACTTGTATAATTCTATGAATTAATTCAAGAACTTGAAAATTATGTTGTTTTTAATTAGAGCACAGTAAAATTCTGGGTTGACCATTAAAGAAATTGTGAGAAAAAATATGAACACGTTTTCTAGTTTTTTTTATGGGCCCTAAATAGCATAGTTGTAAAACCCTGAATATTACTAAAAATAACTTAGATATCTATATTTTATAACTAAATTTAAGAAACTTGTCTCACCCAAACATCTTAAAGAGAATGTAATTGACCCTCAATACAAAGATGGCAATGCATAATTCACAACGGTAACCTGAAAACCGTCGTCTGATCATGTATGAGTTGTAGAGCAATGTTAATAATTTGTAAGACTGATTATTTTCATTTTGGTTTCTCCGCAAAAGTGACTTGCGCATATCTAACTGCAGAAAAAAATAGTGATAATCAGAATAAAACACGTTAAATCTAGAAAAACGATATGTTTAACATTATTGATATATGTTTTAATGGCATCCTTGTGACTCGGGGATTTAAGCCATCTTTGCATGAAAGGTTACTTGAAATTACGCTTCAACCATGGTGTAACAAACCAGCCAAGTATGGACATTACTTTTTATAATTATGACTTAATATGAACATTTTTATTAAGGAAGAAATTATCTTATTTTTTTTTTAGTTTTGAGGAAGCGTTGAAAAGGGTTAAACAAGCTCGAAGCATGGCTGAACCAAATCCAAACTTTATTAACCAATTAATAAATTTTGAACGGACGGAAAGATACAAACAAAAAGTAAATCAACCAATCGGAGATGTTAGTTAGTTTCTTTAACCTACAGGGGGTTTTAAAAAATAAAATAAACTTTTTTTATAGTTATAACCCTCAAAAAAAGATAGAAAATCGTCCAGAACTTCTTAAAACTATATATTTGTGAAACTATTTAAAATAATGGATAATCCTACAAAAAGACATTAGAGCACAGTCTTGTCTTCTCATCAAGCCAAAAAACCAAGGTCAGGAAGAATTTCCGAAAATTTAAGTTTTCCCATTAAAAGTCACCAAAAGTACATTCCCGTGGTTCTACTGAGTTCCCCAATACAAATCTATGGGTTCATGAACAAAATTTCCGGACATTCCTTCTGACCTTGATTTTTTGGTTTGGTTTATCTGACAGTTCTAACTCTCAAAATGAAGGAAAAATAACACCCTGTATATAGTGTTTATATAATTATATACAATTGATTTCAATTCATCAGTAAAATATAGAATAAAAGAAAGAAAAAAATTGTTACATGTTATAAAGTTTTATTTCTAAATACATAGATTAGTTAAAATAACAGATAGGACACTAGATGTCGTCTTTTCAAGATTTATAAGTAGTTCGTTCACAATAACCCTGAGACAGTTACGCGTAGTCGGCGTAGAAAAGGCTCTCTCTCTGTAGAATTACAAGACAGAGAGAGAGTCTGTTCTTTGTCGACTACGCGTAACTTCTTTGGGCTTCTGCCTCAGGATTATTGTTTAGCTTCAAATACAAATGTTTCCAAACAATATTTGTTATTTAAAATATTTTGAATTTGGTGAAAGTTTTAAGTGCTGTTTATTTACATATTTTACATATTATAAAAAATATGTAAATATTTTACGATTTATGACTTATGAGTTAGTTGTTAATATTCTTTATATCTGTGATTTAAAACATCTTTTTATTCTACAACTTTTTAAATACATTGTTTAAGATTTTGTTTCAGTGATTCAACATGGAAAATCTTTAAACGAAAAGTGGATTTCAATTATGGCTCTGCTGCACATACTCGTCATGGCCTGCCAAATTTTCATGTTTAGAGAAAACATGATAATTTCACGGGCCATGACGAGTTACGACCATACAGACATAAGTAAGTTCCATTCTTCTTGGAAATTTTTTAAGCTTTTTGGTTCCTTTGTTTTATAGTATATAATATTGCATATGAATTCTAATCCATGCATTTCATTAACTATCTTTGAAGTTGGTATTATGCAAGATTACCTTAGCATATGAATTGTAGTCCAAAGGTCGAAACTGTTTAGTGAGTTAGCAATTTTCTGATCTCGATATCCAAATTGGCAACTTTTAAATTTGAGAAAAAAACTACAATTTAGTAATTCCTTCAGAGCCCGCGATTAAAAAAAATCGGGAAAATACGGCTAGGGTCTAAGCTGTCGTTGGGTCTTATTCATAACTTGAGGTTTCGGATTCAAGCTGCATCTTATTGTCCACAGAGTTCAAAGATTAGCAAAAAACCGTTTTAATATTCTATTTGGCGGATTTTCATGGTAGAAATTGGCGCATTCCGGTTTTTTTAGATCAAGACTCAATATTGAGTCTTATTCTGCACTAAAACCAACCAAGGTCGGTTTTATTTTCATTGGGCCTAACTCCTTAAGTCGAGCCGAAGATCTTGCAAGTTGCAGCTGTTCATCACGTGACAAAAGCTGTCGTCAGAGTTGGGTCGAAGATCGGGTCTTAAAGTCGGGTTTAAGGATTTAGGAATTAAGACTCGAGCCGAAGTTTTTAATTCGCGGGCTCATGAGTTTCGACCATGGGACATTCAATTCAATTTATCGGAAGCCAACATATGCAAACTGAACTCACCCAAGAATATTGAAGAACTGTTGAGAAGAACAAAAAAATTTGAATCTATAATATATAACCAGGATAACTTTGCTTTTCTCACTTCACATAAATTAAAACTAAAGAATCTACGAGCTTTAAAATTTAACCTTCACCTTACAAGACTCTATCGTTGCATGTTTCGTGCCGGCTGTATAGTGTATATGTATTCAGTCGAAGCGACCTCTAAGGTTAGTATTATCATATTGTACACAGTGAACTCTACGGATTAGCAACACTAAGTATTCGTTCTGAGCTGAAAACTTTAGAATGGTGGATATCAGGATTAATGCTTAATCCACTCTTTTTCTTAATCTCCAGATTAAATATTGCTTGTTCTCCTCATGAATTTAATCTCTAGATTAATTACCAGATCAGGATTAAGGATATCACATTCTAAAGTTTTCAGCTCTGATTAATTAACAGATCGGGATTAAGGATATCACATTCTAAAGTTTTCAGCTCCTCTGGTCAATTTTAATTATTTATGTATTGAGATAATTTCAATAATCGATATCCAAGGGTTGGAAACAGTATTCAACGCAGCACATTAGATATAACTTACGTTTTTATTTTGATAACATTTTGTAACAGGGTTAGGTCAGGTTAAAACTTACAATTTCTGGGCCGAGCACTGCAGCAGCTAGGATGTGCTAGGGGGCAGAGCGCCCACAGTCCCTTTTAAGCCAAAAAAGACCATTTTATTTTGACTTTTAGAAGTTTCAGATCAGTTGTAAAGTGCAGATTCATATTAATTATTAAAATATTGAGAAATCATACAATATTCTTTTCAATTTTCTTTTCTTTCAAACACAGAAAATACAGAAAAGAAATATATGTTTTTTGGTGGAAGAAAACCTATTTATCTTCCTGTAGCTCAAACAATCTTATTATCATTTTTTTTCTGTATTTTATATCCGCTAAATAATTTCAAGTGATCCTCCATTTGTAGAGTGGAGTGTATGATTGACAACAGTACCCTACAAACCTTTGACGGATCAATGTTGTCGGAATTATTCTTATTGATCTACAGAAAAATGTGTAAATGTTGTTGAACATATTGTTTGCAAGCTGTTTTATATTTAAGAAATGTTAATATTTACTTTCTAGAAGTCATAGAAGTCACAGATAATAAATATTTACACACACATTTAAAAAAAACAAAGACTATTCATTATTTGTAAGGTATACATGAATATTAACTCTGTTTCGTTCATACTGTATGTCAGCGTAACACTCCAGTTTTATGGTAACTCGAACTCCATTTAATCAAGAGAAAACCACATATTTCTCTGTCCTCCTCGATGACAAGTTAACGGTTTGAAGGGTAACGTAGTAAATTAGGCAGTGCCATTTATGCATAAATTAGTCACATGAAATATGCTTACAGCCCCTTTAAATCAATTCATAATTCAAATATGCTTACAGTCCCTTTAAATCAATTCATAATTCAAATATGATTACAGTCCCTTTAAATCAATTCATAATTCAAATATGATTACAGTCCTTTTAAATCAATTCATAATTCAAATATGCTTACAGTCCCTTTAAATCAATTCATAATTCAAATATGATTACAGCCCCTTTAAATCAATTCATAATTCAAATATGCTTACAGTCCCTGTAAATCAATTCATAATTCAAATATGCTTACAGTCCCTTTAAATCAATTCATAATTCAAATATGCTTACAGTCCCTTTAAATCAATTCATAATTCAAATATGATTAATTTTATACCCGGCCAGGGGCGTCAAGATTTAATCCACGTAGAAAAGGAAACCATGAGATTTAATAGGGATAGAGACAGATGGGGTTAGGGGGGGGCATTTTTATCCCCCCCCCAACCCTTCCCCCTGTAAACAACCTAAACAAAAACCTCCATCCAATATATATATGTTTTGATTTCTTAATGTTTTGAATGATCTTGTGTATCAATTCAAATTTGCATTTTGCATTTTAAAACAAATCTTCTTACTTCAAGGCAAGTAAAACATTAAAATGTAATCTATATATAAATTTGGCTTGTCTGTCTGTTTGTTTGTTTGTATCCAATAAACGTCAAAACGGCTGAACCGATTGGGCCAAATTTTTTTGTGGGACATCACGTGACCACAGGGAAGGTTTATGAATGATAAAAATTTAAAAAAATGTGTTTTAAAGATTTTTAATTTTGTAAAAAAATTTAAATTTTTAAAAAACCGCGAATTTTTTTTTTAAAAATCCGCAACATTTTTTTCTTCTTTGTTTTAAATGTAAACAAAAAGAACCTGTTCACAATTTAAACAGATGGGCGCGAAGCGCCCTAAAAGCCTAGTTAGTTAAATTTGTCTAAAAGGGGGAAAGTTTGCTTTAAATACGGACGGAGTAAACTGTGATTAAAAGGTCTCAAGCTCTCAAGCAAAAATGAGAATTTTGCCAAGAACTTCTTGAAAACAAAAGCTAACAACAAGTGCTTTATAGTGCTAAAATGTACATACAAAGGGCTACAGAATAGCCTTTTTGCATCATCCTGATGTCTGAATTCCATGAATTTGCTCTGAATATTACATATTCGAAATTTCACGTTCACTTAGTTTATGTAGCTTTGATATTTTAAAATGGTTCTTTATATAAATCAAAGCAAAAAGAAGGAAAAATCCAAAGTATAAATATTTTCAATTAAGACGGGGAGGGGATTATTTTTGTCCGCCCCAGTCCTGGACAAAATGTTTGAGAAGATAATCTTAAAATTCAAAATCCGTCCAAGATATAAGGTTCATGTAATTTGTACACAGTTTTTGCTTTGTACCGCTGTAAGGAGTGTGGTAGAGGGGTTGAGGATGGGGGGGGGGGTAGTGAAGGTCAAAGTAAAAGAGAATAATATATTTGGCAAACTTGTATAATGTATATTGGAAGCTCCAGCATTCTATCAATGTTCTTTGTAGAATACAATCTCAAAATTAAAGGGACTGCTCGCTATGATCAGAATAATAAAATAAAAAATAAAGAAATTATGAAGTTAAGCTATGTAGATAGGTCATTGGAAATATCCCTGCACTGCACTGAAACACTATTAGTCGAAATTATTAAAGAAATTGAGTCTTAAACTTAAATTTTCTAATCTCTATTATCTATATATTTGCAACCTGATGGTGCATACCCTTGATGTTTCAAAATAAGATTATTTGTTCTAACATAATTGATAGTTGAAAATGACTTAATTCCTTTAATGGATTTTTGATCAAAATGCTTTCGGATAGTTCGATATTACGATAAAACATTAAAATATTTCTAACAGTGCAGTGCAGTTTATCCAACTGTAGAGAATTCTGTAAAAACCTCATGTGGAAATCTCATAAAAGTAATTTATATCCTCCTCCTCCTCCTATCATCAGTCCTCTATACTTGACAAATAAAATTTTAATAACAAAATTCTATCAACCCATTTATCCCACATAAATTCTCGGATAGACATATTTTCTTTTTACAATTAAAAAGATCTCAACCCATTTCCCATATATGTTTTCATATAGTTTCCCATATAGTTTCCCATATAGTTTCCCATATAGTTTCCCATTTTTTGATTAAACTGTCTCTTTTCTCTAATACCTTACAAATGCACTTTCTTTTTTCTTTTCCCTCTTTTTTCCCATTTATCCCCCCTCTTTTCTCCTTTATCCCTCCCTCTTTTCTCCTTTATCCCTCCCTCTTTTCTCCTTCCCCTCGTTTATCTTCTTATTTCCCTCTCCCACTCTCCTCCTCTTGTTTCCCCCCAGTTATCTTGTTGCTCTCCTTCTTCTTACCATCCACATATTTTCCCTTCTCCCTCTCACTCATCAACATTTTCTCTCTTTTCCTTCTTTTTTTCTTTTTCTCCTAAACCCCTCATCACATTTTCTTCTTATCCCTTTCTTTCCTTGATTTTCCCGATCAATTTTACACGTTCGTGCCCCCCCACTTTCCCCAACNGACTCAAATATATTGTATAATGACTCAAATATATTGTATAATGACTCAAATATATTGTATAATGACTCAAATATATTGTATAATGACTCAAATATATTGTATAATGACTCAAATATATTGTATAATGACTCAAATATATTGTATAATGACTCAAATATATTGTATAATGACTCAAATATATTGTATAATGACTCAAATATATTGTATAATGACTCAAATATATTGTATAATGACTCAAATAAATTGTATAATGACTCAAATATATTGTATAATGACTCAAATATATTGTATAATATATGTGTCAAATATATTCGGCAATGAGTCAAATATGTTGTTTAATGAATCAAATATGTTGTGTAATAAGGCAAATATGTTGTTTATTAAGGCAAATATGTTGGGAAATAAGTCAATATATTGTAATAAGATGATATGCTGTGTAATAAGTCAAATGTGTTGTGTAATAAGTCAAATGTGTTGTGAAATCAGTGAAATATGTTGTGTAATAAGTCAAATATGTTGTGTAAATAAAAAGTCAAATGTAATAAGTCGAATATTTCGTTTGATGAGTTGTATGTTGTGTAATGAGTCAAAAATGTTGCGTAATAAGTTAAATATATTTTGAAATAAGTAAAATATATTGTGAAATAAGTCAATATTTGTGTAATGAGTCAAATATGTTGTGTAATAAGTGAAATATGTTGTGAAATAGTTCAAATATGTTTTGTAATAAGTCAAGTATGTTGTGTAATAAGTCAAATATGTTGTGTAATAAGTCAAGTATGTTGTGTAATGAGTCAAATATGTTGTGAAATAAGTCAAATATGTTGTTTAATAAGTCAAATTTGTTGTGAAAAAGTCAAATATATTGTGAAATAAGTCAAATATATTGTCTAATAAGTCAAATATGTTGTATAGTAAGTCAAATATGTCGTTTGATGAGTTGAATGTGTTGTTTAGTTACAATAAAATGATTTTGTACGTCCAATTCACAATATGGAACCCCTTTAAAATTTGTTTTTATAAGAATAAATGAACTGTGCTTTTTTCAGTTGAAATCTGATTTTTTTCAAGTTTCCTCTTACCAATTTTTTAATAGATATTCTTCGCACAGTGAATAAAAGGTTGCAAACTCTTACTCAAAAATTGATGAAAAGTTTGCCAATCGCTGCTTTAAAACTAAAGTTAGAAACAAGTGCCTTCAGTTACAAAATGTACATGTTTAGGGCTACAAAAAGTATTGAAGAGGTAAAATCAAAGGCCTAGTCGAACCATGCATGTCTGGTACCTTTGTGGATCAGACGGGCCCATCCTCAACTAAGCTTTCGGTGCGTTCTGCAGTAATATGCAATACTACACTGAACGAATACATAGAAGCGCCTAGTGGAGAGTGTGCCACGTTAATATTGTCTACAGTCCCTTTAACAAGTCTCAAATATGTTGTTTTAGAAGCCAAATATGTTGCTAGTTCTGATCATATGTCGCTAATACGTCGACATGATGTTTATCAAAATATGTTAAATAATCTGTCTCCCGTCTGTCTTATTATAGAGGAAAGTAGGGGACATGAAATCTAGAGGACGGAATGTAGAGAGTGAGGGGGGGGGGAGGTGTGAGGGGTATATTGTTGGGTTACTCATCGGGAGCAAAAAATTAAAAAATGTTTTAAAAATTTTCAGTCGGGGGAAATCTAGCGTGTCATGAGGTCAAATTCTAGGAAGAAATGAGGACTAAGGGGGAAGGTGTGATCTGCACTGCAGGTGGGAGGGGGGGGGAGAAAAGTAGGAAGGTATGGGGCGTTGCTGGAGGTTGAAAGGGGAAAGAAGAAGAAAAAGAGGGAGAGGAGAAAGAAGAAGGAAGAGAGAAACGAAGAAGATGAAGGGTAAAGAAAAGAAAGAGGGAGGGGGGGGGGAGAAATATCTAGGGAAACTTTATCTTTCTGAACAAAGAATTAAATAGAGATGAATTTAACGCCTTAACAATATTTGCACAAAATATCATTTAAACGGTATTTAAATTAAATTTGTGTGAAGAGATTACCAATTATAACTAGACTTTACTGAGGAATAAAATTTGAACTTCTAGTACGTTTTCATTAATCAAGAATAAAAAAAAAACAAAAGTCAGAACATTATTGCTACGAATCTCGGGTTCGATTATCAAGCATTCCTCCTTGAAATCCCGTGGTGGGCATACCCTGCAGTGATAACTAAAATGAATGGAATTAAGCATGCATTTATGATATCCTCAGAGGTCACAACTTTCACGATATTAACAGTTATCCATATCTTTTATCGTCCATGAGGTTTTATTCTTTAATTTCTTTTGTACATCCCGTGGTCGGGATATCCCGTAATAGGATCTGCAGCAGGGATATCCCGTGGTAGGATCTGGAGCAGGGATATCCCGTAATAGGATCTGCAGCAGGGATATCCCGTAATAGGATTTGCAGCAGGGATATCCCGTACTAGGATCTGCAGCAGGGATATCCCGTAATAGGATCTGCAGCAGGGATATCCCGTAGTAGGATCTGCAGCAGGGATATCCCGTGGTAGGATCTGGAGTAGGGATATCCCGTGGTAGGATCTGCTGCAGGGATATCCAGTTATAGGAGGTGCAGCAGGGATATCACGTAATAGGATCTTCAGCAGGGATATCCCGTAATAGGATCTGCAGCAGGGATATCCCGTGGTAGGATCTGGAGCAGGGATATCCCGTAATAGGATCTTCAGCAGGGATATCCCGTAATAGGATCTGCAGCAGGGATATCCGGTGGTAGGATCTGCAGCAGGGATATCCCGTGGTAGGATCTGGAGCAGGGATATCCCGTGGTAGGATCTGCAGAGCAGGGATAACCCGTAATAGGATCTTCAGCAGGGATATCCCGTAATAAGATATGCAGCAGGGCTATCCCGTGGTAGGATCTGCAGCAGGGATATCCCGTGGTAGGATCTGGAGTAGGGATATCCCGTGGTAGGATCTGCTGCAGGGATATCCAGTTATAGGAGGTGCAGCAGGGATATCACGTAATAGGATCTTCAGCAGGGATATCCCGTAATAGGATCTGGAGTAGGGATATCCCGTGGTAGGATCTGCAGCAGTGATATCTCGTAATAGGATCTGCAGCAGGGATATCCCGTGGTAGGATCTGCAGCATGAATATCCTGTGGTAGGATCTGGAGCAGGGATATCCCGTGGTTGGATCTGGAGCAGGGATATCCCGTAATAGGATCTGCAGCAGGGATAGCCCGTGGTAGGATTTGCAGCATGGATATCCCGTGGTAGGATCTGGAGCAGGGATATCCCGTGGTAGGATCTGCAGCAGGGATATCTCGTGATAGGATATGGAGCATGGATATCCCGTGGTAGGATCTGCAGCATGGATATCTCGTGGTAGGATCTGCAGCAGGGATTAGGATCTGCATCAGTGATATTCCATGGTAGGATATGGAGCAGGGATATCCCGTGGTAGGATCTGCAGCAGGGATAACTAAAAATTGTGAGATCAAGCACTTATTCCTCATTTTCAAAAGTTGGTGGATCGAGTTAAATAGTTGTAGATTAGCGCTATCTCACACGAAGGTTTTGCCCTCTGACTAAACTTTTCAAATAATAACTATGTTAAATTGTTCTCCCTGTAATATGCCGTTATATCACCGAGAAACATTATGGTTTGTGCAAATACTAATTATGTTAATTAAAATATCAATGTAAACAAAGAATACAGTTTTAAATGTCATATCTTAGGATTCCATTGTTTCTTTCCAAAAATAAACTTATAAACTTAAGGAACTTTATCCCACAGAAATAAAACCAAAAAAGTATAATCGCCATCTTCTAAATTAGAATTTTTAAACCTCATAATTGTATTTTTTATTTATAAATCATTTACTGCTTCTAGCTCCTGTTGAACTTGAAGATAACAAAATTTTTATAATTTTCAAAATTTATCTAGGAAAACATGTTTTGTAATATTATTATTGATGTAAAAATAATGTTCGTTTTTCAGGTTTATAAAATATTCATGTACTTAATAAAAATCAATATCACAGGTTTAAGAAATATTACAATTTGGGGGATGTATGGTGCACTGTTACAGAATATAGAATGTATAAATGTATACTGGGTAGGATATAGAATGTATAAATGTATACTGTGTAGGATATAGAATGTATAAATGTGTATACTGTGTAGGATATAGAATGTATAAATGTATACTGTGTAGAATATAGAATGTATAAATGTATAATGTTTAGGATATAGAATGTATAAATGTATACAGTGTAGGATATAGAATGTATAAATGTATACTGTGTAGGATATAGAATGTATAAATGTATACTGTGTAGGATATAGAATGTATAAATTGTATACTGTGTAGGATATAGATTGTATAAATGTATACTAGGTGAATTAATCAGTAGAGTAGAGAAGAAAATAACTACTATTTATTACTCTGATATAAAAATATATTTCCCATTGAGTTATTGGGGGTTGGGCCATGTCGCATACTAACTAATTTATCATTTTAACCTTATTCCTGCTGGGGGGGAGGTCAATTTTTTTACATAACTCAAAAAATATTGGTCTGAGGCTGTTGAAATTTTCTGACTTTTCCTTAATACTCATAGCCCTTCCTTAAGGTCTAAAACCAGGCTTTTATACTAACTACTTTTTCCTATAACAAACTAAACCTTTGTTTTGACCCATTTTCAGTTGTCGGATTTTGATAACTTTTAACTTTTTGGAAAGCCTATGACATAAGGAAGCAGATTGCATACAATCACTCAAAAAAAATTTGCACATTTTTAGTTTTTCTCAAAGGAACATATTTGAGCTAAAAGTGCAGTATTTTAGAGAAAAACTTTGGGATTCAGTTAACACCAAGAGCCATTTTTACGGTGTACAAATTTTAAATAAGAGCCTACAGTCGTATTTAATATTTCACCAGTTGTTTCGGCCAGCAGAAGAAACATATCTTACAATTATTTAATAACCAAGACAAAACATGTAAAAAAATTAATTCAAAAATTAATTTGCTGTTCAGGAACAAATTTTTTAAAAGAAATTATCGATGAAAGCCAAAGAAGAACCGTAGAATCGATAATTTCACTATCACTATTACCTTTGCTGTTTCTAAAATTTTTCCCTCAGATTTCTTCAAAATGTCGTCTTCATAATTAAAATAAAGAAACCAATAAGCGACTCTAGCTGAAAGAATTTGCATAAACCTGCGAGATTTTAAAATTTATTTTAATAACTTATTTCCAAATATTAAATGTTCATTTTTTTTCAATCTGTTTGTACACATGCAACTAGTTTGAAGAATATTATTTGTTACACGTTTTGTCCATGTTATTTAAGAATTTCCTACACAATACTACATTCTCAGTTCGAATATGTTACATAGCTGGTCTCTCCCTTTAATTACACATCATGTCATTTAAATTTTGCACAAATTTTTGCATATTTGAAATGGAATGGTCAAGGGCTTTTTAAAAAGTAAATTTTATCATTTTTTGGAATTTTTTTTGCAAACATTTTTACTTTATAACTGGTCTTTGCAAAAAAATTCAAGTTTTGCAAATTTTCAATTTTTTGCAGATTCTAAAAGTACAGCATAAGAGCTTTCAAATAGGAAATATTTACTTCTACTGGAACTATTGGGACACTTTCTTATCAAGCCAATTTACGAAATTTTTACTAATATGAATCACTTTTCATTTACAATTTTCACTTTTCATTTACAATTTTCAGCTTGTTGAAAAATCTGAAATCAAAGTAAAACATTTTTCCCAGGACTCTTTTTCAAAGATGCTGATGACCACTGAAAACATATTATAGACTGAACTAGAACAAACAAACAAAATCCCAGACAAAATAAACATTAAACAATATTGAACTGTTCAGGCAGGATTGAACATACAGAGAGTTCCGATAAATATTGAAATAAATTGAAAATCTAAATTTCCTTTCATCTATCAACTAATTAATCCAAAGTAGTAATTTATATGTTTGTCTATTCGGATGCCCGATCATAACTTAATAGGGAAAACTCCAGGCAATGCTGGGTTTCCAAGCTATAGTCAAATAAAAAACTAAATAACATTCAAAATGTCTAAAATGTGACTCTGTCTAACTTTCTATATATCTATCTATTTCTCTAATACGCGTATACATAATTTGAAGAGAATTTTTCTTTAATTATGTTTAATAGATTAGAAAAATATTTGTGACATCTTTTTTTCATGCAACCATTAAAAAAATGGGAGACTAAAATGCTCGGATTAAAAAAAAATAATGTTTTGTCTATGTTTATTGGGACTCTTTGTCCAGGCTTAAAAACGTTATCTATCTATTTATCAAGATTAGCTGAAAACCTATAAAAGTTCTATTACATATAAAACATAAGATGACGGGGGGGTTGGGGGGGGAGCTTCTACATTGTAGAAATCTTGCCCATTAATTAAATAAGTAAATCATTCAATGTGCGTAAATACATATAACTCCGTGTGTCCCTGTGTAGCATTTAGAGCTTGATTAATAGCTAGTGTCCGTATTGAAACCGATAGCTAACAAGATCGCGAGATCGTGCCCAGTGGTAGTGGCGTTGATAGTTAATGGGATTGTAGCCGTGTGGATCGTGTTCTGGCTGGCTTTCATAGTGTACGGGTTGTACCTGGATAGACGTTTCGAGGACTTGTTATGGAGTAGGCGTTTACTACAGGTTTAGTGCCAGTCGAAATTGAACAATTTTGGCTTAATAAATGGCGATTTAATATATTTTTGGAATTCTATCTGCAATGCTAACAGGAAATCAGCGAAATGTTAAATTGGACAATGGACGAAAAAAACATGGTGACTTAAAAAAACACTTTTTTACTTAATATTTTTACTTGAAAACGAACTGTACAGCGTCCTGAAGTCTAGTTTGCTATATTCAAAAGTATTGAATAAAAAGCAGTGACATTTAACAAATAGGTAAACAATCCCTGTAAGATTATAGTTAAACAAAGCAAAATATTTTTATCCCAAAGCAACCATTAATATTTGTATTGTTTAAAAACAATACGTTTTACAGCAAACAAGTCTAAATCACGGAGTTTATTCTCCTGTCTTAGAAAATTTTAAAACTTTGAGCTTAAGAATCAGAAATCCATTCTTTCCTCAACAGTTTTAATTAGTAGAAAGATATTTGCGATAAAAGATATCTAAGTCTTGCCCCTGGGGAGGCAGATAAATAGATTAAGATGTTTATTTAAAGGGACTGTAAGCGCAATTTCAAGTGACCCCTCATGGAAAGATGGCAATGTCCAATTAAACTGTTTTTTATTGAATAAATAATGCACTTCGAAAAACGAATTGGCGCAAAATTTCTTCTAGTAAGTTTTTGAGACTTAAAATCTTCCAATCCTTGTACATCCTTGAAATCATCTCTGGATTGTATCTTCTTATATACAACATTCAATTTTCTTAGTGGCTGACATGTTTATTTTTAATTAACCAATATTTTGCAAATAAAAAATAGTTATATATAGATCTAACTTTAAATTTAATATTTATAAACTTTCATGATTTATTTGACGTTATAAGATTTGATTTATAATCTGTTGACGTGGTTCTTTTGTTTCATCTTGTGAATTGATCTTGAATAAATAAATAGGATTCCACAAACCATATAATAAAATATAAGAGCAGACTAAAAGGAAGTAAAGTCGGGACTTGGGACTGAATGAAACTTAAGTAAATGTCACAATACAGTATAAGACGGAATTTGGACTACACCGGACCAAACTTGGGACTTTGGAGAGAAAATCTAAGTAAAATTTGGACTTGAGATTTAAGAGGACTTTGGATGGGATGAAAGAAATTTTGAGTTTAAATATCTAGTAACTTGGTATATCGCGGTTTCGAAGTTTTGACTTGGGATTGTACTATTATAGGGAAGTTGGTGGGATAGAAATTGTAAATTGGGATGGAACTATCGAGCTTAGTCAGATGGTATTTGGTAATATGGATTAAACAGGAGCAAATTTGGAACTTTAGATTATACTAGAGTGAAATAGGGACGTACTTGGGATCAGGCAGAAGCAAAGAGATGGAACTTGGTAACAGACAGGAGCAAAGAGATGGAACTTGGGAACAGACAGGAGCAATGAGATGGAACTTGGGAACAGACAGGAGCAAATAGATGGAACTTGGGAACAGACAGAAGCAAAGAGTTGGAACTTGGAAACAGACAGGAGCACAGTGTTCACTTGAGGTTAATAAGACAGGATAAAGATTTCTGGGATCAGACAGGAGCAAAGTGTTCACTTGAGCTTCATAAGACAGGAGAAAGATACCTGGGATCAGACAGGAGAAAAGTGTTCACTTGAGGTTAATAAGACAGGAGAAAGATACCTGGGATCAGACAGGAGCAAAGTGTTCACTTGAGCTTCATAAGACAGGAGAAAGATACCTGGGATCAGACAGGAGAAAAGTGTTCACTTGAGGTTAATAAGACAGGAGAAAGATACCTGGGATCAGACAGGAGCAAAGTGTTCACTTGAGGTTAATAAGACAGGAGAAAGATACCTGGGATCAGACAGAAGCAAAGTGTTTTCTTGAGGTTAATAAGACAGGAGAAAGACACCTGGGATCAGACAGGAGCAAAGTGTTTACTTGAGGTTAATAAGACAGGAGAAAGATACCTGGGATCAGACAGAAAGAAAAGTTGAAAATTGGGATTAGACGTGTGCAAGGTTGGGACTAATTTGTTATTATATGTTATCGGGATTAATAGTTTACTTTTAGTGTCTTGGATTGTAATTAGAAAAGTAGGATGGAAATGGGAGTATGGTCGGGATGGGAGTAGGATGGGGATGGGATTAGGGTCGGGATGGGAGTAGGGTCGCGATGCGAGTAGGGTCGAGATGGGAGTAGTATGGGGATGGGAGTAGGATGGGGATGGGATTAGGGTCGGGATGGGATTAGGGTCGCGATGGGACTGGGGATGAAAGGGTGGTAGGATGGGGATTGGAGTAGGATGGGGATGGAAGTAGGGTCGAGATGGGAGTAGGATGGGGATGGGAGTAGGGTTGAGAGGAGAAGCTGTCTAGAATCTAGAATCTCCGGGTCCCAGTGTTGGAGAAACCTCTGTCCTGGACGGAGCTAGTGTGAACTATTATTCGGAGCTAAACTCAACCTAAACCTTGAATCCTCAAGTGTTAACACGAATACAAAGTGATCAATACTTAATATCGGAATTTATATCTTTATTTTGCAGAGTTTTAATGATTGTATAAATGCAACTTAATGAATCTTAATATTCTCACTATCCGGCATTATTTATTTATTCTTTATTTATTTTTTCATTGATTAATGTAATGCTACCTAATTCTAAACCATACTTATTTCTTTATAAGTGAATAAAGTTTCGAATTAGGGACTGTTAGCACAGGGTGGTTTGCGCCTTAGAAAAATCATAAAAAAACATTTAACGCAAATAAATGCCACACAAAAGATATCTTTTGTTATTTAATGTTTATGAATCAATATGAAATGATTGACCACTTACATTTTATTTGTCTAATATATTATGTCCACAATTACATATATGACATAACCACGGGCAGCCGTATTACATTTGAATTAGTGAGCCGGGTCAACCTTTCCGGCCCCAGTTTGTACTGTACCTAGCTCTATTGACAGAACTAGCCGGTGGAGCAAGGTTGACGCGGTCAGACTTTATCCTTCATATAGGCTGAATTTACTTTTACCAAAAAGGCAGAGGTGCGTGTAACATTGTTTCTAACACCAAGACAAATATCTTTAAAGCTATAAAATATATTTAATATTCCAGTTTTCTAGAACTTAAACCAAGTTTATATGAGAATTGTTTAAGTTTAAGATTATCCGAACTTTGTCCCATTTGAGGCTCTCAACTCTTTAGTAAGCAATGCAGTAGCCAGGGCCATCAAATTAAATTATTTCCCCTGCTTTTAAGGTAAAGGGTGGTGGTGAGGGGATTTAACCCTGTACCGCTGGAGGGGGGCCCGAGGTTATTGTCATCTAGATGGAAGGGATGTGTCATATCACATTGATCAAATGTAGAGGACTTAAATGAATTGAGTCTTTGCCACAAACTAAAGTTTTCTAATCCCTATATCTTTGCAACCTGATGTTGTACAACTTTGATATTTCAAACGTAGACTATGAAATATCTAAGGTCTAGGAGTGACTAGGACATTGGGTGGAAATATATTAAATTAGAAATTATTATAGAAATCTTTATTGTGTTATTGGTGAAATGTGAAGTTTTACATTATAGTTTAGTTTTATTCCTTTGATAAGTCTTCTTTCATACCACTATTTTAATTATCACGTGACTGATCTAACCCAATTAAGAGCTTCAAAATTAATCGCAAATACTTTGGTTGTAATGGCTTATTGTAGAACCACTACTCCCGGAAGCTTATCTCTGAAGATCCCAGTTCTAACTTCTAACAGGGTTGAGAAAACCCACGGGATTGTTGCATTTAGTTGGTTCGTCACCTGCAATTATTTTAAATTTAAATTTTCTCTCAGGGGCTGTAGGGCGTAGGGACTCTAGACGTTATTACAAGTGTTGCAAATTAAAGTGCAGGGTATTCTGACTTGTGGATTTTGTGCTGCAGAAACAACGAGCACAATTAACAGAATTTAAGATGGAAAAAGATGTTGTCTTCCCCATCGTTTCCCAGACAAAGATTTAATGGGTATCGGTGTGAATCAGGAGGGTTTATGTTTAAATGAAGACTGACTTGAAATTACGTTTACAGTTCCTTTGAAGCAACTCGAGGTCCTGGCATTTAAGCAAAATGAAGTAAAAAATGAAGTGTCAACTAATTCAAAAAATTAAAAGATCACGGAATTAAATAAATTTGTTTTTTTTTCAAAATTCTACGAATTCTACGAACTTTAATCTCTAAAAGTATAAGCAACAAACAATGTGAATCATAAAAAGCAATGAAAAACATAAGTATTGAGTTACTGTGCAAAGTACAAAAGAGCAAAAATACTAAAATTGAGAACTGCGAAATTTAATGAAACCCGAATTTTGCATTTCTGCCTTCAGCCCTAACATATTTGCTTTATATCATACACTTAGATACATTATATTTGTTGCCAATCCTAAAACTAAAGAAATACAAAAAAAAATAAGTAAAAAATGTGATTAACGGCGTCTGGTGCAAAATCTTCCCTTTATTATGCAATTCTTTAGTATGGTATTATTAAGCATTTTTTATTTTCATTTTTTTGGTACTTCTTTGGTACTCCTTTGGTACTCCTTTGGTACTCCGTTGGTACTCCTTAGGCCCTAAAGAAAAATCTTTGAAACTCTTAAAAGTTGAATATTTAAAATTAATGAATACAAGCTGAAGGGCCCGGCGTTGCTCGGAGGAAAAAAAACTTTAAAAGAAAAAAAAAATTCTGAAAAAAATATTTTCGATTTTTTTTAGCCTAAAACACTCCCCGGCCACACATGAGTGTCCACAAAAAATTTCAACCCAATCGGTTTAGTCGTTTCGCCGGCTATACGCAGCATATGTAATATATATGAATGTCTTGTTTTATTATAAAGATAAAAAGATAGTTGATAAAAAGTTAAAAATGCAAAATTAAGATTTCATAAGAAAAGTTTTAGATTTATTAGTTTAAGATATGATATGACTACAGATAGTCTCATCCCTTGTCTCATCCCTTGTGATGAACACTGTATAAAAAATATATATAAAAGCTTTCTGTTAAATAGAAACAATTAATTAAGAAACAGACAATCAACTAAATGCTAATGATAGTAATTTATGTAAAATATAAATGAGAATTATATACAGGCCATTAAATAAAAAATGACAAAATTTAAAATATTTATGATGATTTAATCTATTCAATAATTTGTAATTAATATATTACTTCAATAACTATCTACTCATGACAGGTTAAACAATTGCTTCCCTTTTCCCTCCTCCTCCCTTGCATTCCCTCCTTCCCTGAAACACCCCAAATAGATTATCAAGTACAATAGGTGGCAACAGAGAAATGGATCAATTATACATGACGTCACAAGTGTCAAATATAAAAAAGGAAACAAAATTTTCTCACATTATTTGACATGTTTTTTAAGAATAAATAAAAAAGTGTACAAGCAGAAAATAAATAAGACATAAAATTGCACCTTTTTCCCTGTAAGATAAGCTCTTTATTCTAAAATTATCACTATATTATTAATAATTTTGTCGGACACAATACTGAGTTGACACTTGTGATGTAAGAATACAACTGTACTGAGAGTGTACAAATACTACGTTGCCATCTATTGTAATTAACAATCTATTCAAAACACCCTATTTTCACTAAACGCAGGGATTGGGATTTAATTCCCCTTTTTTGTCCCTTAAGCTTACTCCTTCTCCCCTCACTCCATCTTAACTATGTTTTACTTTGTTAAAGATGCCTCCCAGTGAATTTGTCCTTGTATATCTGTAAACGAAGAATGTATGGTTGTGTAGAGAATTGATGATTTGAATATTGTATTCTAGGTTCACCTTATATACCAGTATACCAGGAAATTAGAACCTAAAACATAATACCTGAGAAAACAAAGTATAGAAAATAGAGAATTAAATTCAAAAATTTGAAACTAGAATCTAGAACCTAGAACCTAAATTTTAGAACCTAGAACCTGGAACCTAAAACCTAGAACTTAGAACCTTGAACCTAAATCCTAGAACTTAGAACCTAGAATCTAGAAATTAAAATCTAGAATCTAGAATCTAGAATCTAATATCTAAAACCTAGAACTTAGAACCTGGAACCTAGATCTTAGAACCTAGAACTTAGAATCTAGGACCTAGAATCTGGAACCTAAAACCTTTAATCTAGAACCAAGATCCTAGATCCTAGATCCTAGATCCTAGAAAGTTGTACCTAGAATCTACAACCTACAATCTAGAACCTAGAACCTAGAAACTAGAAACTAGAACCTAGAACCTAGAACCTAGAAACTAGAACCTAGAACCTAGAAACTAGAATCTAGAACTTAGAGCCCAGAACCTAGTTCCTAGAACCTAAATCCTAGAACTTAGAACCTAGAACCTAGAATTTAGAACCAAGAACCTAGAACGTAAAACCTATGACCTAGAACCTAGAACCTAGAACCTAGAACCTAAATCTTAGAACTTAGAACCTAGAATATCGAAATTAAAATCTAGAATCTAGAACCTAAAACCAAGAATCTAGAAACTAGAACCAAGTTCCTAGAACCTAGAACAGAGAACCTAGAACCTAGAATCTAGAACCTAGAGACCAGAACCTAGACACTAGAACCTAGAGACTAGAACCTAGAGACTAGAACCTAGAGACTAGAACCTAGAGACTAGAACCTAGAGACTAGAACCTAGAGACTAGAACCTAGAACAGAGAACCTAGAACCTAGAATCTAGAACCTAGAGACCAGAACCTAGAGACTAGAACCTAGAGACTAGAACCTAGAGACTAGAACCTAGAGACTAGAACCTAGAGACTAGAACCTAGAGACTAGAACCTAGAACTAAGAACCTAGAACCTAGAACCTAGAACCTAGAACCTAGAACCTAGAACCTAGAACCTAGAACCTAGAATTTAGAACATAGAACCTAGAAATTAGAACCTTGGACCTAGAACCTAGAACCTAAAACTAATAATCTAGAACCAAGAACCTAGATCCTAGAACCAAGAACCTAGAACCTAGAACCTATAATCTAGAACCTATAACCTAGATACTAGAAACTAGAAACTAGAATCTAGAAACTAGAAACTAGAACCAATAAGCTCCTAAATCTAAAACCTAGAACCTAGAAATTAGAGCCTAAATTGTGGTATACAATTGAAATTGACCTTAAAGAAACTAAATCTGCAAAAATATTTAGATTATATTCAGTATCGTTCACTAACTTATGGCCAATCACTCAAAACAACCTACCCTGGTTAGACGGGTCCAAACTGCATAGTAAATTGTTATTGCTTAATTGTAATATCTCATGCTTTGAAGTTGAATAAAAATATGAAATATGAAATGAGCTCCTAAATCTAGTTCCTAGAACCTAGAACCGAGAACCTAGAACCTAGATCCTAGAACCTAGAACCTAAATCTTAGGACCTATAATTTAGAACCTAGAATCTAGATCCAAGAACCTAGAACCTAGAAATTAGAACCTAGAACCTAGAACCCAAAACCTAGAACCTAAATCTTAGAACCTAGAACCTAGAACCTAAAATTTAGAAACTAGAACCTAGAACATATAACCTTGACCTAGAACCTAGAACCTAAAACCTATAATCTAGAACCTAAAACCTAGAATCTAGAACCTAGGACCTAGAATTTAGAACCTAGAACCTAGATCCTAGATCTGAGAACCAAGAAACTAGAACCAAGAACCTAGAATCTAGATCCTAGATCCTAGAACCTAGAAACTAGAACCATACCACTTGTAAATTTTATTAAAAACAGAACTGTTTACAAAAGATTTAATTCTCTGTGAACTGAAATGTAAAACTTCTGAAATGAAAATATATGTGAATTTTGCTAATAACTCTTTCAACACAGAGCTACTAATTTTATGCCAAACCAAGAGTCGAGGACTTCAAAGTGTGTGGTCACAATAGTTGATGCACAATTTGAACAGCTGTACGGCCATTCTTGTGATTATTGTTACTAAAAAATTATTTTTGAAAGAATCTCAATATTAAAAATTGGAATCACTTTAATTACAAATACTATTTTAAAAAGAGTAATCTAGGCTGTTAAAGACCTTTCATGTTTTCTGAGGTTCTAGAAACTGAACAAATTAAGACAAAATGGTAATAATTACATATAAGAAGGTTTATAAACATTTTTTTCCCCCTCCCTTTAATCTACATAATTTACGTAATTCACAATAGTACCTAGAGTGTTAAGTTCGATTCACAATGGTAACTAGAGTGTCAAGTTCGATTCAAAATGGTACTTAGAGTGTCAAGTTTGATTCACAATAGTACCATTAAAACCTGTGTCTGATCAAGAAGGAACAAGATTGTTATCATTTAAAAGTGCGGTTTCTTTTCATAAGTAGACAATGACAGAAAATGTTAAGAATCTTGCACTTTTCATTATTGATCCTAAAAAGGGTTGAAAAGTACCGTTGTTAATCGGACATGCCCCTCTTTGAATGGGAGTTTATTTAAAAATAAAACGACCGAGTCTTTAAGGAATAAAAGATATTTTGGTTGAACATGATTTAATTTGCTTGTATTGTTTATATATTATTGTGTATGTGTGCGGGATGGGAGAATTGTAAACAATTGAATTAAGTTTTGGGAAAACGTACATTTTTCAGTTGTTCCATCATTCTCCGATAGAAATAAAGAACTTTAGAATTATTGGCGCTTTTTTAACCAAAGGTTTTGTTGATTTAATCAAATTTTTAAAATAAATTGTTCCTTATGAATTATTTATCTGACAATTTTCAATTTTCGTTTTCTCAGATTAAATGACCACGGCGGTATTATGCAGCTCTTATACAAGGAATACATTGACAGAATTGATCTCTTTTCCAAAATAAAATCTAAGACAAAGGGTTGACAACTATGGCTTTAAACCTTATAGAATTCCAACGGTTAAGAAATTGCAACAAGGCGTATTTTGAGAAATTAAATATTCATTGTAAAGTATAGATATAATTTTCATAAAACCTTTTATTTAAATGGTAACACAGAATTTTATGAAATCATATTAGCTTACTGGAGAACGTTTTTTTATATTTTTGAGAATTTTTATTTGTAAAAATAAAACTGTACATATCATTTTCATAAAATAGTTTTTTTTTAATAGTAACACGCAATTTTATGCAACCATATAAATCATTCATTTACATAAAAAAATCTGGGGGGATTTTTAACACAATAGAAAGTGCAGTACAAATGTACATATTAATCTTTTTAGTTGTATAGTGTTTAGGGCATGTTAAAAAATAGAAATAATGATAAGCTGCAATGTTTCACAAAAACGTTTAATTTCTCAAAAATATAAAAAAAAATTCTCCCGGAAAATACGCCTTGTTGTATACCTAACGATTTCTATACGTTGGATTTCTATAATGTTTGATGCCGACAACTTTTTCACGCAGAAATTAAGCCAACAGTCCATTTAACAAAGACGTAGAAAACATGTATTTTAAGTAGTAAAAACATAATTCATTAGGCTTTGACATATTATTTTAAAAAGCTCTCCGAAAAAGAACAAATATTAAACGTAATTAATGCTTCTCAGGTGACAGCTCAGAGACATATTTTGCAGAAGAAAAAGATCGTGTTCAGAAAATTGTTTTAGTGTTGTATATATAATATTAGTGTCTCTGCTATCTTTTACAAAATTTATTTGAATATTTAAATTTTTCCTAAAATCTTTTTTTACTCAGGCCCGAGTCGTTGCAAAGATAAACAGTTGTTCAATTATTTAGATTATTATTTTGATTGCACTTTTTAATCTTGATAATTGCGTAGAAATTAGAAATTTAACCCTATCCCTGCTGGGGTACTTGAAAACCAGGATACGCTGAAAAGTCTTTGTTCTCATTAAAAAATGCTTAACATATATTGACTTCATCAGCCCTTAAATATCTTTACTATGCTTTAATTCATCCTCATTTCTTGTATTGTTTACCATTTATATCTTGCACTAGCCAGAAAAATGTAAATGTTTTATTTAAGAAAAAAAAATTAGCTATTAGATTGATAACCAAGTCTAAATATAATGCTCATACACAGCCTTTATTTTATAGCACAGGTATTTTACCTTTACCTGAGCTGATCTTACAGCAAAAACTTCAATTTATGCATTTGTTCAATCATTCTCTATTGCCTAGTTCTTTTGATGAATTATTTGTAAGAAATGCTTCTTTGTTTGTCTGTAAGTCTGTGTTTGTGTCAGTGTCCAAAAAAATTGAACACGACTGAGCCAACCAGGCTTGAAATAACCACCAAGAAGGTTTATTAACATTTTTGGCATTTTCTGTAGATTTACTGTAATTTTATTGAAAAGACGACATTTGAAGTATTGAAAAGAAACATGGAAACAAAGAATCAGAATCTAAATATAATAATGTTAAAAAATCGATTCTCAAAACGTAACCACCCAAATGGATCATTTTGAACGTCGAATTTGCTCCCAAACTCAGTATAGTAATATATCCTTAAAACGTTTAATATATTATTATATATTGATGAATCCTAAAAAATATATTCACAATACTACATTCTCAGTTCAACTACCATACGTTGCCGGTCACTCCCTTTAACAATCAATAAACTTTCGCTGGGGTCATGTGAGCTGCTACCAAAAAGTTCAGTTGTTTTGACGTTTTGGGACCCAAACAAACAGAGTATATATATCTATAAATATTTAACCCTATTCCTGCTGAAAATTTGCAAATTTTTTTGCAGATTCTAAAAGTAGAGCACAAGACCTTTCTAATGATGTATCATTTGTCATATTTGGACATAAAACATGGGATTTAGAGGGGGGGGGGGCAAATTGACCCCCCCCCCCAGCGTATCCTGGTTTTCAAGTACCCCAGCAGGGATAGGGTTAAAGAAACTGAGTTTTTGTAACAAACTCTGATTTTATAATCCTTGAAGCTTGACAAATCAAAGGTTGCAAAGATGATGGGATTATCAATTTTAAGATTGTTGGAAAAAATTTATTGCATTATTACACGGATTGCATGAAGACGAGTATAAGAAGAAATCTGATATTCTAGGGATACAAGATCAGTTCAAGGGCAGAGTCATATTATACATAGACAAACATATTACATCCAAGCCTATAGAAACAGTAGGCCAAGGAAACCATAAAACTCTAGAATAAGAAGACGACTGTTATCCTCAAAAAAGTGATTTTAGATAGTTCAATGAACCAAACAGCAAAGTGCACGGACCCTATTTACTTAATTAAGATGTCGAAGCTACTTATGAAACTATTTATTTGTTTTATAACAACATTAGACTGACTGAACGTTTTTATCCTATATTGTATAGTTTTACAAAGTAGTTTAGTTTTAATCACAATCTTAACATTCCCTAATATCTTTGCAATCTAATGGTGGAGACCTTTGATATCTCAAACTTAAATTATATATTATTCGATCTAACGGAATTTATAGTTTTAAACATTAAAGGTTGCAAAGATATAGGAATAAGAAAATCAGAGTTTATAGCAAAGACTCTATTTTTTTACAATTTTACATTCTCTTGCACTTCTAATATTTGTGTAAAGCCTCAGATTTTGTAAGCTAAAAAATCGATGAAAATATTGATGCACAGTAGTTAAGATGCATAGAACCGAGAATGAATGTTTTTGATAAAAGGGAGAGTTCGCAAAAATAAAGTGGGAAAAGGAAGCAGCGCGCATATTGAAATTATTAATTGATTGGTAAAATGTATTCTGTTCTAGCTTTTAAACAAAATTTGTATGCTATTAAATCCCTAATATTGAAACTGCAACCCCGAAATGCAGATTTGCAATGTAACATTGATTTCAGCTTTCAGGGCTGCCAGGTAACATTGAATCTAACATATATTGACTTCATCAGCCCTTAAATATCTTTACTATGCTTTAATTCATCCTCATTTCTTGTATTGTTTACCAATTATATCTTGTACTAGCCAGAAAAATGTAAATCTTTTATTTAAGAAACAAAAATTAGCTATTAGATTGATAACCAAGTCTAAATATAATGCTCATACACAGCCTTTATTTTATAGCACAGGTATTTTACCTTTACCTGAGCTGATCTTACAGCAAAAACTTCAATTTATGCATTTGTTCAATCATTCTCTATTGCCTAGTTCTTTTGATGAATTATTTGTAAGAAATGCTTCACTTTATGGAAACCTTTATTTTATGAGAAATTTAAATGACTTTTATGTGCCGGGAGTAAGAACAGAATTTCTTAGACGATTTCCTTTTTACTCATTTCCCACTGCATGGAATTTTCTTTCGTCTGAATTTAAAGAAATAGCTCAAAAATCCATTTCTAAACAATCGTTAAAAGCCAAACTTCTCGATAATCTTAAAGATTTTCAATGTGAAAAACTATTTTGTAATTCTTGCTCCTCCCTTTAACTCTCATTTATTTTTATGTGTTCCACCCTGAGAATGAAGGTACCCGACCTCTCCTTGACGGATTCCTGTACGTTTATGAACAGTATCCTCTCCAGTGGCTCCAGCTCCCTCCATCCCATGAGCAGCATGACATCCAGCAGCACCTCTTCTTCAAGTCAGCATCATTGCAAAAACTGACTCTCCAGTGGGAGGCTGCGTGTTAAACAGCCCCTGGCAATCAATGCCTCCCCGTCTCAAGTCTACAAATATGTTTTAAAATATGATATTTTCTATGTTTTTGGCTTGGGACAAATATATATATTTGATTTGATTTGATTTGATTTGATTTGAATCTCTGCTATCTGCAGGGTTGAAATTTAACATTTCATCTCTTGGGTTGCGATGTAACGTGGCATCTCTAGGGTTGAAATGTTTCAGGATTGCAATGTAACATTAGATCGGGTTCCACTGTAATATTGCATCAATGTTTGCCTTCTGTCACCTTCTAAAATATTTAGTTTTCTGCCGTGGCCTGGGGGAAAGATTTTTGAAAAAACCTTGGCGTATTTTTTTCCCGTTATTTACTTTTAAAAATTATTTTTGGAAATATTGCAGAAAATTCGTTTTTTTGCAAAATTTGCTTCAACTGTTTTGGGCCTAGTTTTGGTTGACATAATGTGTTTTAACCTATTTATATTCTTTCTACCGCCGCACTGCAGTAAATTCTAGATTGTTAGATTTATCTTTTTCAGATAATAATAATGTAACTTCATCATTGTAGATTAGAGGAGGGGAAACCCTGTACATAGTGATTACTACAGTAGACTTAGTTCAAACTGCTTTACTATATAGATCTGATTACAAATAAGTTGTATAACTGCAGTACATATTCAGAATAGATTACAGTGAAGTAATGTTCTAACTGCAGTACATATTCAGAATAGATTGCATTGGAGTAATGTTCTAACTGCAGTACATATTCAGAATAGATTGCAGTGGAGTAATGTTCTAACTGCAGTTTACATATTCAGAATAGATTCCAGTGGAGTAATGTTCTAACTGCATTACATATTCAGAATAGATTCAAGTGGACTAATGTTCTAACTGCTGTATATATTCAGAACCAATTGCATTACGAAGAGTGTCAGAAATGAAATTATATTTAAATCTAAGTGAAATAATGTTTTATGACTTGTGCAAATGAAGTAGGAATTTATATTTAAAAGTTAAAAAGTGAAGATTTAGAAAAAAGTTAAAATTCAAGATTTATCATTGATCAACAAACATGGAGGAAAACTGGATTCAATCTCAGGGAGGGAGATTAAACTCAAGGTACAAAATAAGTTATAAGAGAACTGTATGTCTCAAGATTATATTAGTAGAATTATAGCCCTCAAGGAAGAGAGTAGCAAAAATAGTTTTTCTTCAGGTAGTAATCATTGTAGGAAAGCTATGATTCTCAAGGAAGTAATCATAGTAGGAAAACTGTGTTTCTCAAAGTAGTAATCATAGTAGTAGAACTATGTTTTTAAGGAGCTAGTCATAGTTATAGGAGAACTTTATTTCTGAAGGTAGTAAACATAGTAGAAGAACTTTATTCCTGAAGGTAGTGAACATAGTAGGAAACCTTTATTTCTGAAAGTAGTAAAATAGTAGGAAAATTATGATTCTCAAGGAGCCAGTCATAGTAGGAAAACTTTATTTCTGAAGGTAATAAACATATTAGGAGAATTAAAATTCTCAAAGTAGTAATCATAGTAGTAGAACTATGTTTCTTAAGGATCGAGGTAGTCATAGTAGGAGAATTATGTTTCTCAAGGAGCTTTATTTCTGAAGGTAGTAAACATAGTAGAAGAACTTTATTTCTGAAGGTAGTAAACATAGTAGAAGAATTTTATTTCTGAAGGTAGTAATCATAGTAGTAGAACTTTGTTTCTGAAGGTAGTAAACACAGTAGAAGAACTTTATTTCTGAAGGTAGTAAACATAGTAGGAGAACTTTATTTCTGAAGGTAGTAAACATAGTAGAAGAACTAGGTTTCTCAAGGAGTTAACTGAAGCAGGAGAACTAGGTTTCTCAAGGACCTAGGAGGAGAACTAGGTTTCTCAAGGAGCTAACTGAAGAAGGAGAACTAGGTTTCTCAAGGACCTAGCAGGAGAACTAGGTTTCTCAAGGAGCTAGCTGAATCAGGAAAACTAGGTTTCTCAAGGAGCTAACTGAAGCAGGAGAAGTAGGTTTCTCAAGAAGCTAACTGAATCAGGAAAACTAGGTTTCTCAAGGAGCTAACTGAAGCAGGAGAACTAGGTTTCTCAAGGAGATAACTGAAGCAGGAGAATTGGTTTCTCAAGGAGATAACTGAAGCAAGAGAACTAGGTTTCTCAAGGAGTTTTCTTTAAATTTTCTTATTGCAAGGGCTTCTTTCCTTCATGTAGGCATTTGCAACAATAACTGTGGAAGAGAATGGGGATGATAAAACCCTTCTCCTGAGAATGCTTTTATATCCCTATAAATTCTTATAATAATCTACTATATATCTTGTTTATAAGGTTAATATATTCATAGTTTAAAGGAAACATATATTCGTAATATATATATCATATATACATTTAACATTTTTAGATAAAAAATACACAATTTTTACTGTTAAATTTTCTTTAAAAAAATATGTGGTCTGTATATTATTTGATCTATCCCGAATGTTTAATAAATCTATGAGCATCAAACTTTTTAATACAAAAGTTGAAGCAGATTACATTTGGGAAAGCTCGAAGTACTCGAGTAAAATTTGTGATTAGACAATATGAAAAAGAATCATTTTGACGAACATTTTCCAATTCTTCTTTTTTGTTGCAGGATAACAGCTGACAATAGCTTCCAAGATGTACATTCCTGCTGTCACGCTAGTGACTGTTCAGCTGTCAGCAAATTGACAATCAATCAATCAATCAATCAACAAACAAGGAATTCATTCATCAACCACACACAATTTGCACAGATAACAAACCGGTTTAAGATTAGTTTGGTCTGAAGCCCGGTTTGAGATTAGTTTGGTTTGGAAACCGGTTTGAGATTAATTTGGTTTCGAAACCGGTTCGAGATTATTTTGGTTGGGAAACTGGTTTGAGATTCGCTTGGGTTGAAAACCGGTTTGAGATTAGTTAGGTTTGAAAACCGGGTTTTATTTGGGTTGGTTTGGAAGCTGGTTTAAAATTGGGTTGGTTTGAAAACTTGTTTAAGTTTGGTTTGGTGATCAGTTTGATTAAGATTTGATTTGAAAACTAGTTTGATCTTGGTTTGGTTGCTGATTACTTTGAGCTTAGTTTGGTGTAGGAACCTGTTTTTTCTTGGTTTGGTTTGACAGCCAGTTTGAACTTGGTTTGGTTAGGAAACCAGTCTGAGCTTGGTATGGTTTGAAAACCAGTTTGAGCTTGGATTGGTTTGAAAACCAGTTCGAGTTTGGTGATCGTTTTTATTTTGGAGTGGTTTTGAAACCAGTTTTAACTTGGCTAAGTTTGGTGATCAGTTTGATATTGGTTTGGAAACCAGTCTGAGCTTGGTATGGTTTGAAAACCAGTCTTAGCTTGGATTGGTTTGAAAACCAGTTCGAGTTTGGTATGGTTTGGTGATCGTTTTTATTTTGGAGTGGTTTTGAAACCAGTTTTAACTTGGCTAGGTTTGGTGATCAGTTTGATTTTGGTTTGGTTTGGAAACGGAAATTAGTTTTAGGGGGGGGAGGAGTAAACTTCTAGGATGATTTAAGTTTAGAACTTTAGTACAAGTTGGAACTGTAGAAAGGTCTGCCCTGTTGAAAGGATAGCTGATTAATTCTCAAAGTTTATATTAACAAACAATTAATTAACGGTGAGTTGCTGTTCTGAAAGGGATTGCCGTTATAATTTCAACTTTTATCGGTTCAAATATTGTGAAAGATATGTTTTTAATCTTCCTGACGGAAACAATCTCAAGAACTGACGAGGGTCAACCCAGACCGAAATATATTTTCAATAAAATGTTGGACTAACAACTATGTTATTCACTCTAAAGAGGTTTGGTCCATCACCATCACCGAATTTTGCAAATATCGTAGTTTTTAATGGTTTAAAGAAATTATTGATTTAGTAAGAGAACATGAAAGATATCCCACGCATTCTTGGGCAGATAAATATTTCAAGAACGATTAAACAGAAACTTTAAAACACGTTTTACTTAAATCATCACCATCTTCTAACAATATGGATTTATGTGAAGCGCCAAAAAATGATTTTTTTTAGTTCTAAATTTTCATGGGTTTCTTTGTTAAATGAGTTTTTAATTCCCTCGTTCTATGTGAGTATAAATATACCCATGAACTTTATACCCTGAGAAAGAGCAGGTTTTGATGAAGGATTCTTAATTCAGATCTCCAGGAAGACGTAACCATACTCCGGATACTCATCCTAGACAACCCTACTGGAGGGGGCGGGGGGCGGATACTAGCGGGGCGGAGCAGAGACTTCACCAAGACAACGATTGTTCTGAAAGACGGAGAGATAATTCCAGGAAAGTTTATCTGGTCAAATTCAGTGAAATAAATAATAAATAGATAAATTCCTTAAGGTGGTAATTCATTTTTTAAAAATTTTATTAAATCAAAGATATTCAACGTTTTTTGGATTTTTATTTAACCCTTTGAACGAAAAAAATTTAAAATCAATGATGTACAATTTGTAAGCAATATATAAGAAAAATTTAAGAAAAATTATCCTCCAGGATGTATTTATATATGCATTATCTATATAATAAAACAAGACATTCGTATATATATATATGTTGCCTAGCCGGCCAAACGGCTGGACCGAATGGGCTGAAACTTTTTTGGACACTCATGTAATAGACTAAAAAAAATGTGAATTTTATTTTCTCCACATTTCTTTTTAGAATTTTTACGGGCAACTCCGGGCCTTGCAGCTAGTTCTATAAATATTAATTCAGGAATATATTCAAAGAATAACTTGATAAAAGTAAATACATACATTAAATATATATATGTTAGATATATCTATATTCGACATCTGTATCTACATTTATTTATATCATAAGACTATATTTATACCTGCTTGGGGTCCCAGCTTGGCCTGAAAACAAAAAAATACAACTATCTATCTATCTATTTACCTATCTATCTATCTATATATCTATCTATACATGTCTATATATCTTTTTATCTAGCTATCTATCTATCTATTTATCTATCTATATATCTATAGCTATTTATATATATATCTATTTATCTAGCTATCTATTTATCTATCTATCTATCTATCTATCTATCTATCTATCTATCTATCTTCTATCTATCTATCTATATCTATTTCTATCTACTTATCCATCTATCTATCTATCTATCTAAATATTTGATATGTTAACTAAGTGTTAATCAATATCCTATCTATCTATCTATCTATCTATCTATCTATATCTATTTCTATCTACTTATCCATCTATCTATCTATCTTAATATTTGATATGTTAACTAAGTGTTAATCAATATCCTATATGATGAGCTGACCGATTAAAATGCAATTAACTAAGAACCTGGGAACTGATTAGTACTGCAAGCCAAGTCCGGGGGATTCAGAGAAAGCAAAATGCATTTGAAACCTTGCAACTTGCAATTCTCTATCTTCATGCACATCCGCATCAAGGAATATATCACGCCAGGGAAAAGGGGTAGGATTACAACTTTCATTATATACAGACAGGTGAAAATCATTCAGTTCGCAAGAATGAATTGATTCTTTGCCACAAACTCTGATCCCTTGATGTCTTTGGAACCCAATGTCGTAGATATGAGATATTTTAAACTATGATTTCTCTGAGATCAATTAATCTAAGCCATAAAGTTGAAAAGATAAAGGAATTATAGAAAACTTTATTTTATGGCAAACACTCAATTCCATAGTGACCTAAAAGATACTCGATCTAAATATAGTTTTCATTAGTTTTTTTTAAGCTGGTTTAATTGAGAAAACTAGTTTTCCAAACAGCACTCTTGTATGCCGATCCATTAGCGCCTGATCCAATCAGGGTTCAGTCATGTGTTTGGAGTCTATTCTAAACCAATAGAAATAGTATGGTGGTAACATCTATCTTTTTATCTAGCTCATTATCCAATTAGAGATAAATTCTTATATCGGCGCTATACACTAAATTGACATATTTACTACTACATGAAACTATAGTGTGACCAAATCCTGAAGTCTTAATCCTGAAACTTCTTTAAGAACGCTTATAACTTCTAACTTCTATTAATAAAGTCATTCAAAAATAGCGAGAAAAAAACATTTACAAATTCATTATTTATTCCCAGAAATGGTTTCTAGCGAAACCAAAACAATTTGACAATAAGTTTAAATTATTAATCTTTTAGAGGAATTGAAACTTTCAACTTTGTTATGATATTTTAACACATTTTAAAGCGGGAGGTTTCTTAAAACTGCTCGTGGTTAAAATTATTCAAAAACAAAATGATAAACTTAAATCAAGTTTCCCAAAGGAGAAGGAACAAAATGAAAGTTTAGAATAAAAAGCGTATTTTTGGTTTGATACATTTTTTGTTATTTATTAATTTTTGAACCAAACATATTAAAGCTTCGAATTTTACATAATTTAAAATCTCCCCTCAAAACTCCGCTACTATTATTTTATAAACGTATTTTTGAAAGGACTCTATACAAAAGGGTACATAACGATTCACAATGGTGCCATTTAAACCTTCGTCCGATCAAGGATTCTTGTTTTTCCGTTTAAAAATTGACTGTTTACATTGTGTGTTTGAGGATTTATATAACAGATACAAAGATTGATCACATACACTTTCTCAGGAAAACAACGATATCTTCCTTAATATTACTCAAGTAAAGGTTTAAAGGGTTTCGTTGTGAATGTGAATTAACCATGGTAGTTGTGTACATTAATAAAAAAAATAGTAACTAAAAAAAAGATAGAAAACTCGTCCATGGGCTAGATTTTATGAATAGCAAGTAATAGTTAAACTACATACCGCTGGTTCAACCATAAACTAAGCTTCCGGTGTGTACTGCAGCGATCTGCAGTATCCTGGCCGAAGGAATAGTGTAGAATGACCGGGTCACGCTTAAGAGGTTCTATTATTTATTAAATCTTGTCCCAGAATATTTGAATAAATCTGATGTTATGATGAAGATAGATGAGCGAAATAAATGCAACTGCCAAGCCAACTCTTATCTAAAGAGGTCCATTAATAATCTGTATATAATCTGCAGAATATGGTCTGTATATAATCTGCAGAATATGGTCTGTATATAATCTGCAGAATATGGTGCAGAGGACTGAATGACTTCTGCCAAGATTCTTATTCTTGAAATTAATTGCTCAGAAGAGATTATATTACATTTATTTATTCCCTGAGGATACAAATATACAGATACAGATTGCATAGATAGGACAAAAATATTACATATTTAGGACAAGGACAATAATATTACATAGATAGACCACTATATAGGATCAATAATATTACTTAGACAGAACACTATATAGGATCAATAATATTTCATAGATAGAACAATAATATCATTTAGACAGGATAGTAATATCACTTAGACAGGATCGTAATATCACATAGATAGGACAATGATAATAAAGAGATAGGACAATAATATTGCATATATAGGACAATGACATTACATAGATAGGACATTATGGTCCGTGAAAAATATAGATACAAGAAAATTACAAAAAAAATCGGAGATTTACTCAGCATTTTCTCGGACATTTTTTCCAAGAGTATCATATCACAATACGATGAAAGAAAAACAATTTCTAATTAAACAATATTTATAATTTTAGTCCAATCAGTATGCACGAATCTAAGTTAAACTTTCATACTTAACTTCTTAATTTGATTTGAAGTTCTGCTAAATCAGAAAACTATTAATATGCTAATTTATAACTTTCGTTTAATCTTATCCTATATACATACATAGCAGGGAATTCAAGTATTAGAATTAAATCAAAGAAAATATGCATAATTTTACGAAGAGCACTATCTTTTCTTTTAGAAGTAATATATTTATTATGAGTTCTTGAGTCAATTTCCCTAACTTATGATGTATAATTAAAAGAACTGTAAGCGTAATTTTAAGTAACCTTCCATGCAAAGATAGCAATGCTTGATTCACAACGGTACCCTTAAAAGTTTTATCTGGTGAAGTATGAATTATATATCAATGTTTATAATTTTGAAAACTGATCATTTTTAATCGTGCAGGTGATTTTTGCTGTAGTAAAACATATGGGAGTTATCATAAATAAATAAATAAATAAATAAATAAATAAATCATAAATAGAAATCCGTCAATATCTTCCACTATATTGATCCGGTTAAGGTTTCAAGGGTATCGTTGTGAATCGGGAATTGCTATCTTTGCATACAGGGTTCCTTGAAATTACGCTAACAGTCCCATAAAACAATGGGTTTTTCGTTATGAGTAACGTTAAGAATCGTCATAAGACACTGTTTACAATTGTGAACATCGAAAGGTATGAATTAAAGAAAAATTATTTGTAGTGTTTTAATTTTTGTTAAATGTTTTATCGTTATCTTAGAATTTTGATATATTGTGCGATATTGCAATTTGAAACTGATGTACACATTACTACGCGGCATTAAAATCAGATCAACTTGTCTGATAGTGGATTACATCAAGAAACTATTATGTTTTGTGTGTCACATGATCACAAAACCTACATTATACAGCTTTAAAATACAGTCCTACGGACAGCACTGTTTTCTTTTAAAAACATTTTAAGGTTTTTAGCATGATTTTAGGTGTTCCTCAAGAATCTGAATTTAAAAATCTTATTTTGTCAAAGTTTTTTCAATAACAGAAAATTCAAATGCTTGACCTTTTTTATTGATCGTTTTTTTTTTATTTAGAATAAAGTAGACATCTATGTTTACAACTTCACAAACTATTGTTTTCTTTTTAAAAATTGATCTGCGAATTTGTACTGCAGAAAAACAAATGTAGGAATTAATAGAATCAAACACTTTTGAACCTAAAAAATATGTCAATTTAACATCATTGCACTAGAGTACCATAATTAATCGGACATGTTCATCTTTAGATGAAATTACACGACAGTCTCATCAAGACCAAAAAATCAATCAATTCTAGAGTTAAGTTGTAAAAAATCAATCAATTTTAGAGTTAAGTTGTAACAAATTAAATTATGATCTTATTTCAGGGCTTTATGTTCCCTCCTTAGAATATGCCAGGCTTCATCAACAATTTCAGGAAAAAGATTTTATATATTCTTTAATATCTTTAAACCAAGTGTGGAATTTTCAAATGTGATTTTTCAAATTTAAGTTTTTTTGAGATGATCCATCTAATAAAACAATTATTCCATATATTATCTCAAATAAAAAAATATTAAATTTAACACCCCCTTTTCATTTTCACGAACACTCCCTTTGATAAATTAACTGTTATTACACCGTAGGAAAATATCATGTCAAAAATGTCACTTTAAAAAAAGGACTATACTTTATGAAATGTATTAGTATAGAAATTAAAGTCCTAACTGTGTGAAGGAATTACATCTTCAATATCAATCTCTTCATCATATTCATCAACAGCTTCCTCAACCTCAACATCATCATTATCCTCCCCATCAACTCCACCACCTGCAACAACTACCTCAACAGCCTCCACAACAACCTCCACAGCTGTATAAACATCCTCGAAAGCATAGTTACAGTCAGGAGCTGGACACAGTAGGAGGAGGAGGAGGAGAAGGAGGAGTACAGACGTTTAGAACTAGTTGTGCTCCAGCTCCTGGAGGATGTAGGATGCACTCCACCCCTACCCGGAGTAGGAGATCTAGAGGAGGATCCGTATCCTCTAGTTCAGATCCAACACAGGATATGGATAGGTTCAGTCTTATATCAGGTAGGAGGGTAGGAGGGTAGAAGGGTAGAAAATTAGGAGAGTAGAAAAGTAGGAGGGTAGAAAAGTAGGAGGGTAGAAAAGTAGGAGGGTAGAAAATTAGGAGGGTAGAAAATTAGGTGGGTAGAAAAGTAGGAGGGTAGAAAATTAGGAGGGTAGAAAAGTAGGTGGGTAGAAAAGTAGGAGGGTAGAAAAGTAGGAGGCTAGAAAAGTAGCAGGTTAGGTATTTTCTTCAGAGAATGCCAAGATTTTTCTGTAGACCCTTTTTTTCTATTCTAGACTGATTTTTAAAGAAACATTGCTGTAGGAAACCCTAAATTTTTATCGAAGAGAAGATTCAATTTGTCCGTGTGGCTTACGATGACTTTCAGGGGTCTCCAATGGAACTTTTGTTATTAATGTTGAATCCTTAGGGTCTACAATGAAAATCGGGGGGTACGTCTAAAAGTAGCAGGGGGGGGGGACTCCGATATAAGGGGTCTCAGATGGTACTCCAATGATGCTGATTTGTTGCCAGATTTAATATAATGTATTTTACTTGGGAAATTATTTTCAGGAATTAATCATTATGAAAAAAGTTATTTTGGATGTTGTAACTTATATGGCCTCAAAAATACTTGATACAGGGTTACCCAGAAAAAATGAGACTTTAGAGACGACTACAGAATTTACATAAATTGGCTTAATGCAAAATCAGAATTATTGTTTGCTTCTTTACAAAAACATATTCATGGCAAGTAACAACATTTAGATCATTATAATTTTAGAGTTTAAGGTCGTCATTAGAGTCATATCCGTTGTGGGTGACTTAGTAGTTTATGGTTGGAAAAGTACATTTTAATCTAGGTTTGGATCGTATCTCTGTACTCTCTCAACTCTCTAGTTTGGAGAGATCCAACGTCTCCTCAACCTCGGCAGCCTCTACCCTGGACAGGTCAGCCTCGAGGTCTTCTCGAACCTCCGGGTCCTTGGATAGAATGCTCTCAGGAGAGGAGAGGTTCAGCAGCCTTTCCTGTCATCCTACTCCAACCCTGAGACACAGGTAAGTGCACTCGAAATTTAGATAGAAAGAAACAACTAATTTTTAGCAAAAATGTAGCTTTTATATTCAACAAAAAGTCGCTTATTTGGCCGTCATCCAATTTTTGCTCCAAAATAAGAATAAGCGATTTTTTGTAAAATACATTCGATTTTTTTGTCATTATGATTTGGGTGCTTTCAAATTTTTACTGCCAAATTTTGATTACAAGTTTATATTTTCATATTAGACACTTCTTTATAGTTGTCAAAAATTGTGAAAAAATTGTAAAAATGGGAAATGGCAAAGTATTTTACTGTGGGATCCGTAGACAGGGGCGGATACAGGGGGGTGGCGGGGGGATATTCGCCACCCCCTGACAGATTCAGGGAGGGGCGTAGTCCCTCCCTGAGATTTCGAGGCAAAAAATGTTCCCAATTTTATAAATCGTATGTGTTTTTCAATTTCAAGCTTTTTTTATTTAATGGAAATCTTGACTTTCTTTTCTTCAGTTTAATTTAAAAATCAACGACAACAAGTAAATGTTATTGTTAACGATAAATTTAGAATTAGAAATTTGTAAGAAACTAGACTTAAGTTATAATATTGTTCATATCTAGTAATGTTCCTTAATCAATACTCATTTATCAAAATTGTAATATTGGTCCTAATTTTGATGCATTTAAGTATAACTAGTAATTTCTTTTTGTTTTTAAATTGCTAATGTTCCTATTATTGTTCCTGTTCCTAATACTGTGTCCGACCCAACTTAAATCCCTGTCCTAATCCAATATTTTTGTTCCTAATTCCTGAACAATCTTTTTATTGTTCCTTAATCCCTGTCCTAATCCATTATTTTTGTTCCTAATTCCTGAACAATCTTTTTATTGTTCCTAAATCCCTGTCCCAATCCATTTATTTTTGTTCCTAATTCCTGAACAATCTTTTAATTGTTCCTAAATTCCTGTCCTAATCCGTTAATTTTGTTCCTTAAAGTTAAAAATCTAGTTTTTTTGTCTTTAGACATTAATTTCGACTCTTTTTGAGCCTTTTAAGTCATAAAAAAATTTCGCCTGTGGCACGATTTTTTGTTTCTAAATATTAATTTTTTTGTTCCTAAAAAATCTTGCCCCCCCTCACTTAAATCCTGTATCCGCCCCTGTCCGTAGATATCATCTAACCTCACATAACCAATCCAAATTCATTTGATATAGTACTTAAAAACCATGATGTAAGTTAGATAAAATATAAAACTCAGTTCGTTTATTTGGTCCTTTATTTGTCACTACATTTTGGTAACCCCAGTGTGATATTTTTTTTCGGAAATAATTCCTCTTGTTGAGGTAGCTGAAATTGGTTTCTACCAAGTCCCTGCTCTTTTTATACTCAAATACCAAAGTAGGATTTCCGATGATCAAGACGTTCTGTCTCTTTTTCGACAAACGTAGCGATATCGACCACAGATGAGGTTCCTTCTCACCCTCATGCCAGGTCTACCTCACAACCCTCTTCATCAAGTTGACCACATTCTAGACTGATTATCCAGAGGTATGGTTCTTCCAGGCCGAGTCACAGTTTGCAATCAAACACATGACGACCTCCCTAACAAAGTTTCATCACTGAGTTGCATCCCTGCCCCAGGATATTGTCACTTGCCTTATAAATTTGGTTCACAGTCCTCCAGCAGAACCCTACGAGACCCTGAGATCCCACTTTGTTTAAATGTATACCATGAGCAAGGTACCAGGCCTTCCAGAGTATCCCAGTTCTAACAGATCAGAGACCATTGGAGCTGATTGATAAGATGTTGGTTCTCCTCCCTGAAGACGAGAAGCCAGGTTTCTTCTTCTTAGGACTTTTTATGGATCATCTGCAGATATTTGTTCCCATCTCCTGACAGAGTTGATTGCTGATCCTAGAGGAATGGCTAACGGAGCAGATGAGCTCTGGACAGTATGAGGAAGAGTTAACACATTGCAATTCCTCTCTTCTTAGGATCTCAGGAATGCTGAAGATTTATTTCTCATGTCTCAAGGTTCCAGAACAAAAGCCTCTTCTAGTCCCAATAGAACCAGCAGTCCAGGTTCATCAACATCCTCCTCTTCATCATCAGAGTGTTGGTACCATCGCAAATGGGGAAACCAGGCTAACAAGTACAGATCACCTTGTTGAATCTTCGTCCTCACCCCTGTTGTTCCTCAAGAACAGCTGAGTTCCGCCAAGTTCCTTGTGGATACAGGAGAATGCGTGTCTGTTTTCCCTCGCCTACCCTGCTCACCTTCAGCTTCAGGTTCTGGTATCCAATGAGAACCATTGACAGTTCCCCTATGAACACTTATGATTCCTGCCATTCTATGCCAATCCTGGGTTCAGATTTCCTATGCTACAACCATCTCCTGGTCGATGTTGCAGGTTCCCGCCTACTTGACTCCTCAAGCCTTGAATCTATACCCGCCATTTCATCTAACTCATCCAACTACAGTTCAGATCTATACACTTCTAGAACTTCTAGAAGACTAATTTCAAGAAGTTTTGTTTGGGAAGGCTCTCCAAAGATGTCAATTTATGGTCTCAGTCCTGTCTAGATTGCCAACAGAGCAAGATTCAAACCCATATCAAGTCTCCCATCCAACAGATACCGGTTCCTGGACAGATTTTCTTATACATATTCACATAGATCTGGTTGGTCCTCTTCCTCAATCCTGTGGACATACATTCCTGTTTACCATAGTTGATAGAACAAGTAGATGGCCTGAAGCAATTCCTCTCCAGTCTACAACAGCAGAAGAATGTGCCAAGGTTTTACTCTTGGTCCTGGATCCCAACCTTTGGAATTCCATCTGTGATCACCTCAGATCATGGAGCACAGTTCACAAGCTCTATCTGGATTAATCACTGCTGGTTCCTTGGAATCACACACTCTCCAACCACATCTTTCCACAGTCCAATGGCTTGGTGGAGAGGTTCCACCTTTGTCATATTAAGTGTCTCTGAGAGCTCGATCGTCTGGAACAGACTGGTTCAATCATCTACCCCTGGTGTTACTTGGTCTCTGGAGTTTTCCTAGAGAGGATTCTGCTTTCTCCACTCCAAAGCTCTTTTTGGTTCTCCGCTGGTTCTACCCAGAGAGTTTCTGGATAGTCTGGAGCTGCCAGCGTCGGAGTATCCAATAAATCCAAAAGAACAACACAACAGTTCTTTCTCATCATTCTGCAGTTCCAGTCCTAAAACCAGATCAGATTCCTTCCAGTTTAACATCCTATTCACATGTTTTCATCAGGGAAGATTCATCTAAACCAATTATTTTTCCGCTGTACAGAGGACCCTACCTAGTTCTCTCCCAAAATCCGAAGTATTTCCAAATTCAAATAGGTTCCAAGTCTGACTCCGTTACCGTGGACCGGCTTAAACCTGTTTTCTTTGATCAACCTGTAATCTCTCAACAACCTCCCTAAAATGGAAGACCTTCGTTGGCTCCTACACTGTTGATCCGAACTCCTTTGTCTCCAGCTCTGTTGACTCTGGCTTTGTTGACTCCAGACTCTCCAATACCTCTCCAGAGAGCCATGAGGATGAAGAGAAATGAATTCGTTTCTCACCTCAGCATTCTACCACTCTCCTAGTTTGTCGGAACCCATTAAGAGAATTTCGAAATAAGCATCAAGTTCCTCATCTAGTTCATTACCTCGATGCTGGGGGGACTCCTGTTTAGATCCGTAGATATCTTCTTCCAGTCATGAAGCTCAACTAACCAAACCAAATATATTTGATATAAAATATTTACCTCAATTCGTTTGTTTGGTCCTTTATTTATCGCTACATTACCATATTTTTAATGATGTTATTAAAATCCCACCTATTAAAAGAATTAAAGATACTTAAATAAGTTTCTTAAGTACCAAATATAAAACCGTAAAGACATCGAACATAGCTTGTAAATATTTATATACATATATATAAATAAATATTGTTTTAATAGATAGTATTTATATTTTAGGGAGATGAAATCTAATCCAAAATCTGAACCATCATCACCAGGTATGTACATTCATTTTCATTCACTTTGGAATACAGGGGGTTTAATTTTTCATGCTCCTTAGAATACAGGGGACTTATTATTTATGCACTTCGAAATGACTGGGGGGGGGGGTTCACTATTCATGCACCTTGGAATACAGGGGGTTCATTATTCATGCACCTTGGAATACAGGGGGTTCACTATTCATGCACCTTGGAATACAGGAAGGTTCATTTTTCATACACCTTGGAATACAGGGGGTTCATTATTCATGCACCTTGGAATACAGGGGGTTCATTATTCATGCATCTTGAAATACAGGGGGTTTATTATTCATGCACCTTGGAATACAGGGGGTTTATTATTCATGCACCTTGGAATACAGGGGGTTCATTATTCATGCATCTTGGAATACAGGGGGGTTCATTATTCATGCATCTTGAAATACAGGGGGTTTATTATTCATGCACCTCGGAATACAGGGGGCGGGGGCAATTAATACAACTTGGAATACAGGGGTATTCATAAATCATGCATATTGTAATACAGAGGGTTATTCAATAAAATAGCACTCCCTTATCCACTAACACAATGGGATTAAGATTTTTAGTTTGCATCATAACTACATGGTTAATTACATGGTTAATTACATGGTTATCCTAAACTAGTATTTATTGAACCAAATGGATAAATCCTGCCCAATCCTCCCCCCTCACTTCCCTGCTGGGTTTTAAACAAAGTTTCAAGTCGTAAACAAAGGGTTCAGAGAGATCTATCTTATATCATAGAACTCGTTAAATTCACAGGGTAACTCATAGATTAATTATCAGATAGACTGATTTTTACAGACTCAAACTTATATTGATTATATAGATAGAACCATAGATTTAATATCAATTACAGACTAATTTAAATATTCAGCCATGGATTAAATATCAAACACCGACTAACTCAGTTACTCACCTAAAGATTAATCATCATGCTCAGACTAACTTACATACTGTATATAGATTAAAAATCATACTGAGACTAACTCAACTACTTGACCAAAGATTATATATCAAACGGAGGAATTATATTTTCAACCATAGATAAAACATCATACAGACTGATTCACCCAATCTTAGATTAGATATAAAACAGAGATCAGTACTTTATGCTGTAAAATACGTTAAAATATATTTAAAGATGAAAAACTTCCTGAAAAACTTCCTTCATACCTACAGCTGATCAAAATATTTTCAAAATACAAAATATCAATATTTATTTTTTCATAATTTGTAGGCCACAGTTACCACTATGAGGAGAGTGCAGGTACATATTTCAAAAGTTTATAAAAACTTAAATTTCAACAGACCATCTGAACCTTATCAAAACTTGTGATTTTAGCGGAAATGACAAAGAAAATATTTTGTACACATTTCTGTGTTCTCGTTATTACTTGTATTTGAACTGTTTCTAATATTAGATAAGGATTTATGACTAAATCTTAAACACTTCCTTTAAGCAAACTTGGGTTTTAAAATACTTTTATTTTAATCAGTGAATTTCTGGAAAAAAGGTTCAAAAAGTTAAAAAAAAATTAAAATTGAACAATAAATACTGTCAAGATAAATCAAATGATTAAACGTTTTCCACAGATGAATAAAGTTTCTGTTTTCATGTTGTTACTGCACCCAGCATTAATTATGTATGTATGAAAATATGCAGGCACTGAATAGAATTTCCTCAGAATACCACGATGCTTAAAGGGATTGTAAATGAATAGGAACAGATATATTTCCTCAAATTAACAATAATATTCTGAATTATTTTTATATTCTTTTAATTTTAATCCTCCATACTTGTGCTTAAAATACAAAACTAGAGGATCTACGAGATCACTGTTAAACCCAGCTAATCTATTGTCTAGGGGGTAAAGACGAACGGACTGCTGGCTACTGTAGTATGAGTGCCAATAAATTCAGCTCATCTATTGTCTAGGTGGTAAAGATGAACGGACTGCTGGCTGCTGTAGTATGAGTGCAATTAAACCCAGCTAATCGATTGTCTAGGGGGTAAAGATGAACAGACTGCTGTAGTATATATTGCTAATGAACCCAGCTAATCTATTGTCTAGGGGGTAAAGATGAACGGACTGCTGGCTACTGTAGTATAGAGTGCTAATGAACCCAGCTAATAAAGATGAACGGACTGCTGGCTACTGTAGTATAGAGTGCTAATGAACCCAGCTAATTTATTGTCTAGGGGGTAAAGATGAATGGACTGCTGGCTGCTGTAGTATGAGTGCAAATAAACCCAGCTAATCTTTTGTCTAGGGGGTAAAGATGAACGGACTGCTGGCTGCTGTAGTATGAGTGCTGATGAACCGAGCTACGCGAATCTAAACCAAACCAAACCTCCAGCTGTTCCTAGTTGCGTCAAATCCTTTATGTCTTGGATGGTTAACAAGGAAAGGGACTATTCAAGAAAATTATAATAACCCTAATCTGCAACCAAATCAACCAAAAGTGTTTATTAAACCAAAATGGATAAAGTCCAAAAAAAACTTTAAAAATGCTTTTTTTCATTTTTAGGTTATTAGGTTGAGAAAATTCCCTTTGACATCTTTGAGAATTCAATAACAATTCCTCTCTTCAAAGTTGTTTTTTTGGACCTCTCCCATCCCCCCTTCTCCTTTCAATTTTTTACATGACCATTAATTTTAAGTTATTATTTTAGGGTATGGTTAGGTTAAGATAATTTTGGGGCCGAGCGCTGCGGCTAGGACATGCTAGGGAGCCGGGCGCTACGGCCACATGGTCAATTATATCCATGTCTTACATACAAGATCCTTGATAGGAGGGGTGGGGGGAGGGGGGTGTATCCAAAAATCGTATGCTAGGAAATTTCCGTATTTTTAAAAAGATTTTTTTTAATTGCTTCAACAAGAATAAAATCAATATCATTGGTTTGACATGGCTTGAGTTGGTTTCCAAGATTAGATTAATCAGGGAATTATGCAGATCAAACACAAGATGTTCAATTCTAATTCCTTACTATAATTACTCGGCTTAAACCTGACTACAAAGTCTTCAAAATTCAAAATGTTAAAATTTAAGTTTACGACTAGTTCAGCACTGGTATTCTAAACTCGAGATATTCTTGAAATAATTTACTCGTTTTGTTCCCAGTTCAAACTTGGCCAAAACATGAATTAAAAACTTGATTTTTTACGATTATTTGTTCCAAGTTCATGACTGGTTCAGAACTGGTATTTAAAAGCCGATATATTCTCGACGTATTACGGTATTATATCAGTTTTGTTCAAACTTAGCCAAAGCTTAATATGAGTTTCTGATGCCGAGTTCATGACTAGTATCTAACAGTCGACATATTTCCGACATTAAGTCGACTTTAAAAGACTTTTTACGAGCTTACTTCACTTCAAATTGTCTTCAAAATTCAAAATTCAAATAGTTGATTAGTTTCTACCAAAAATAACCCTTTTTTGTGACGAAAATACTTTTTTGAATAAAATTGATTTTGGTCCCTACATACTGAAGGCTGGAAAAGGTACAACTGCTTTACTGGACACTCTACCCAACCTTTCCAAAGAGGATTTTCATATTGTTATGATAGGTCAGTAAATATACTTTATATTGTCATGATAAGTCAGTACATATACTTTATATTGTCTTGATAGGTCAGTGCATATACTTTATATTGTCATGATAGGTCAGTACATATACTTCATATTGTTATGATAGGTCAGTAAATATACTTTATATCGTCATGATAGGTCAGTAAATATACTTTATATTATCATGATAGGTCAGTAAATATACTTTATATTGTTATGATAGGTCAGTACATATACTTTATATTGGTATGATAGGTCAGTACATATACTTTGTATTGACATGATAGGTCAGTAAATATACTTTATATCGTCATGATAGGTCAGTAAATTTACTTCATATTGTCATTATAGGTCAGTAAATATACTTTATATCGTCATGATAAGTCAGTAAATATACTTTATATTGTCATGATAGGTCAGTAAATATACTTTATATCGTCATGATAGGTCAGTAAATTTACTTCATATTGTCATTATAGGTCAGTAAATATACTTTATATCGTCATGATAGGTCAGTAAATATACTTTATATTATCATGATAGGTCAGTAAATATACTTTATATTGTCATGATAGATCAGGACATATACTTTATATTGTCATGATAGGTCAGTAGATATACTTTATATTGTCATGATAGGTTAGTAAATATTGTTTATAATGTCATGATAGTTCAGTAAACACATTTTATATTGTCATGATAGGTCAGTAAATAAACTTCATATTGTCATGATAGGTCAGTAAATATCCTTTATATTATCATGATAGGTCAGTACATATACTTTATATTGTCATGATAGGTCAGTAAATATACTTTATATTGTCATGATAGGTCAGTATATATATACTTTATATTATCATGATAGGTCAGTAAATATACTTCATATTATCATGATAGGTCAGTACATATACTTTATTTTGTCATGATAGGTCAGTAAATATACTTCAAATTGTCATGATAAGTCAGTAAATAACTTTATATTGTCATGATAGGTCAGTAAATATACTTCATATTGTCATGATAGGTCAGTAAATATACTTCATATTGTCATGATAAGTCAGTAAATAAACTTTATATTGTCATGATAAGTCAGTAAATATACTTTATATTGTCATGATAGATCAGTAAATATACTTTATATTGTCATGATAGGTCAGTACATATACTTCAGATTGTCATGATAGGTCAGTAAATATATTTAATATTGTCATGATAGGTCAGTACATATACTTCAGATTGTCATGATAGGTCAGTAAATATATTTAATATTGTCATGATAGGTCAGTAAATATACTTTGTATTGTCGTGATACAGTAGTAAATATACTTTATCTTGTAATCATGATAATACAAAGTTTTTAAAAAACTTTCTCTTAATTATTACCTGATCATCATAATGAAATTAATAGTATAAATGTCTACTAGGATGTTAGGACTAAATGGACAAAAATGTATTATTTGTGAGAAAAAATGTGTGAAATGATGGGTTTTTTAAAAATTTTATATTATTATGTTAGGACAGGTAATACCATATATATTTATCTTTCTATCTATATATTTATCTATTGTTAATATACATCATACGGTGGTACACGATTTTATTAATATAATGAAGACGACTTTCGATTTAAATTTTGATTTAAATCAAGCTATGAACAGCATGGATACCTGAAAACATGGAAAAAGAGAAGCTTTTAATTAATTAAGCTAGTAAACTTACAATTCGAAAAAAGTTGTTAACAATAAAAACTTAAATAAAAATTCGTCTTCTTTATATCAATAAATTCGCCTACCACCGTAGTTCAATCAGTACATACATATAATTACAGGGTTGGATGGAGCTGGGAAGAGTATTGCACTGTACAGGATGAAGTTCAATCAGTACATAAATATAATTACAGGGTTGGATGGAGCTGGGAAGAGTAATGCACTGTACAGGATGAAGTTCAATCAGTACATAAATATAATTACAGGGTTGGATGGAGCTGGGAAGAGTACTGCACTGTACAGGATGAAGTTCAATCAGTACATAAATACTGTTCCAACGATTGGATTTAACTGTGAAAGAATAAGGCAGCTAATCTCGTTAATCTTTTTAATCAAAATTAACGTGTAAAGGTCCTTAAAGGTGTAAATTTGGGGTTTTAAGTTCTTGTCACTAAATTTTCGAAAAAAAAGTCGTTCTCTGTTAATGGTTAATATCAGTTGATATAATAAAATTTCATGTCAGAGAAAGGTTTCAATCTTCTCCCGGAAATCTAAAAGCCCTCAAGCAATAATAATATTTTCTAGGTCGCCCTGTTAAAAGAAATTTTTGACAGAAAGTCAAAGTCAGTCATGGGTTACCTTTCAAATTAAAACATATCTGTTTCATCTCAAAGGTTGGAAAATATCTTTTAAGCAAATTGACAGATATAGAAAGTTCAACAGTTCATAAAGTTTGACATTAAGACAACTAGACAACTAGAAAGTTAGACAACTAGACAACTAAATAATTACACAATTAGACCAATAGAAAAATAAACAACTAGATAAATAGAAAACTAAACAACTAGATAAATAGAAAACTGGAAAACTAGAAGAATAAAAAACTAAACAACCAGACGAATAGAAAACTAGACAACTAGGCAAATAGAAAACTAGACAACCATACGAATAGAAAACTAGACAACTAGACAAATATAAAACTTGACAACTAGACGAATAGAAAACTAGACAACTAGACGAATAGAAAACTAGACAACTAGAGGAATAGTAAACTAGCAAAAACCAGACGAATAGAAAACTGGACAACTAGACGAATAAAAAACTAGACAACTAGAAGAATAGAAAATTGTTCAACAAGAGGAATAGAAAACTGGACAACTAGACGAATAGAAAACTAGATAGTTAGACACACACAAGCTACACAAACAGTTAGCTAACTAGTTCAACTAGCTAAAAATTTAGACAATAATAAAGCTAGACAGCTAGACAACTAGACAAAAATAAACCTAGACGGCCAGACAATTAAATAGCTAATTTAAAGACAGATCTACAGCTAGACAGACAGTTTTACATCTATACAAACAGCTAGAGAACTATATTGCTACACAACAAGAAAGCTATTAAGCTAGACAACAAGACAATTAGACAGCTAAAAAGGTTGGCACTTAGACAGCAAGATATCAATACAACTATACAGTTAGACAAATAGACAATAATAAAGTTAGACAATTAATTAGACAAATATAACATTGTCATCTTCACAACTAAACAACAAGACAAACAACTAGATAACTAGACAGATTCACCACTACACAGATAGATAGATAGGTATTTAGAGAACTAAACAGATTCACCACTATAAGAAAAATAGATAGGTATTTAGAGAACTAGACAAGTAAACATTTAGTTTTCTAAACATCTAGAAATACAAAAACAAGGCAGCTGTAATTGCCCGCTTCGTAAGTTATTAACTAGAAAGCTAGTTCACTAGAAAGTTAACAAAATTCATCTAGACAAATACATCGAGACCCAAACAATCGTAAAATAAGTGGACGAAGGTTAGTTACTCTATGTGTACAGTGTACAGTGTTGGAAACGTAAACATATCGTAATGTACACAACCGACCACTCTATTAGTTAATTAATAGGGAGGTCGGTTGTGTACATCTGAGGTAAGCTTCACCTCTTCGTTTCCTTTCTCCTATGGCTAGACACTTGATAGACAGATAATTAAAGATTTTGTAGTAAACTCGACTAGCTGGTCTTTACAGGGGTACACTGGGTAAAACTAGAGGCTTAACCTTTCTTATCTGGGATGTGGGCGGGCAGGAGAAGATACGCCCACTCTGGAGATCATACACTAGGTAGGCTAGAAACTTTATTCAATTGGTGGCCAAGGTTGGCATTAAATGACATCGTGACTTCCCAAGGTTAGGTTAGGCGAGTTAGGCCGACTGAGGCGCCTCAGCTGCTGCAACGAAGCCGAGCGCTGCGGCTATGATGCGCTATGGGACCAAGCGGTGCTGCTATATTACGCTAGGGGGGGAGGGCGTGCGCTGCGGCTAGGACAGACTTTGGAAGCTGCTCAATTGGTAAGTTGCCACTTGAGAAAATATTTATGCAAAAGTAACTCACATGGTGTAAAATATCGTGATTTTAAATGAATCAATTTTTCATTTTATCACATGGAACAAATATATTTTGAGACTTAATACTACTCAAAACTTATTTAAAATTTGAAAAATCACACTGAAACTTCTATTATGAAATATTAATATCAGAAACCAAAACTTGTTTAATTATTTGATTATTGTAAAAGATTTCTTTTCTAAAAATGTACATATATCTATTTTGTAAATGTTTTAAGATCTGGTCTTTTTTTGGGATGTAGATAAAATGGTTCAGAATTGATTTGCATGTCTGATTTGCATGTCTGTATCTGAAATGTAATGACGCAACAAAAAGAAGGAGATTATGAAACATAAGACATATCTAGTTATATTGAAAAACGAGTTTCAAAAATTGTAATTTTATTTATCTGATAACAGTCGTTTTGTAGCTTGAAATATTCATTATTAAAAAAAGTTTTTGGAAAAATTAAGTCCTAAATTTTGGCACCAAAAAAGTCCTGTGAAAAAAGACCTTAAAATAAAAAGTCCCGGGAAATAAAGTTCTACTATTTTGAGACCTTATTTTCTATGACTATTTTCTGGTTTCAGTATGATTTTAAGCAATAAAGTCCCTGGAAAAAAGTGCTCATAAATAGTGGAAAATGCATGGGAACAAGGGGTGTTTACAATCATGGAAAAAGCGGCTTAAGATATCAAAAACACCCCTGGCTATATTCAATATACAGATGCATTGGAAAAAAGTCCTTTTAATGAAAACATCTCAGACTTGACCTCATTTTCTCAAGACTAAAGACTTTTTTCTTGGTTTTCTTTCTTCTGATTAATTTTCTTCAGGACTTTAATTTCTGTAATCTTATTTCTAAAGACTTTTTTGGCAAAAAAATTCCCAGGACTTTATTTTCAGTGACATTTTGTCCTAGGACTTCAGAAAATTGAGACTTTGTACCAACGTTTCTATTTCCAGGTTTTTTTTTCCAGAGGTTTTTTTCCTGTGACTTTCTTATATAGATTCTAACCAAAGTTGAGTATTTTTCAACAGGTTTTTTTTCAAAAACAACTCTCTGGGAGCGATGTAACAAACCAATTGGTGCTTAAGAAATACCAGCCATAATTTTTAAGTTGCGTTTTGACAGTATATATAAATATCCCAATAAATCATTTTGAATTTTGTTTTTGTTAGTTATATTCCTCTTTCCTTCATTGAAAGCTTAAATTTTCACGATTTTAAGTCTCATGATCTTCATAGCCCCCCCCCCCATAAGTTTTGCCCCTGGATTCTTTGTTTTGATCTCCTCCCACTGCAGTACGCAGATTTGACGCTGTAAAGATGGCGGTCCTAGTCAATATATATTTATTGGCAAAGATTAGAAATAGATAATATTTTTGTAACTCGTAAGTCGTGGAAAGGCAATATTACCAATAATGTACACACTTACAAGAATAACAACGCTAACAAGAAGGGAAATAATAAGATTTTATTTTCCTTCTTTTTTATGGATTTTTATTATTATTGTAACTCATTTTACTGTTCTTGTAGGGATATAAAAATAAGTTAATATTGCACACTGTATGTAAGTACGTTTGTACGTACATATGGAGTTATATTTAACAATGTACAAATGTACATATATAGTTTATAGTGTAAACTGTACATAAGTACATATGTAGTTAAATAGTACACTGTACAGATGTACTGATATAGTTTATATTGAACACGGTACATATGTACAGATATAGTTTATATTGTAAGCTGAACAGATGTACAGATACAGTTTATATTGTACAGTGTACAGATGTATAGATATAGTTTATATTGTAAACTGTGCAACTGTACATAAATAGTTTATAGTGTACACTGTTCAGATGTACAGATATGGTTTATATTGTACACTATACAAATATACAGATATAGTTTATATTTTGCACTACACTTAACAGATTATATTAAATGCTCTACAGCTGTACGGATTATATTGTACACTTTACAGATGTAAAGATTATGATATACACTGTACAGATGTACATATATAGTTAATATTGTACACAGTACAGATATACAGATATAAAGATGTTCAGATGTACAGATATAGTTTATATTGTAAACTGTGCAGATGTACGGATATACCTTATATAGTACACAGCTAATGTGCACTGCACAGATGTAAAGATATAGTTTGTACTGTGCACTGTACAGATGCACAAATATAGTATATAATGTAAAATGTACAGATGTACAGATGTACAGATAAAGTTTATATTATACACTGTAAAAATGTACGGATTATATTTTACACTGTACAGGTGTACGGACGAAATAGTGTTTAAATTTTACACTATACAGGTGTACGGACAGAATAGTGTTTATATTTTACAATGTACATGTGTACGGACGAAATAGTGTTTATATTTTACACTGTGCAGGTGTACGGACGGAATAGTGTTTATATTTTACACTGTGCAGGTGTACGGACGGAATAGTGTTTATATTTTACACTGTACAGATGTACGGACGAAATAGTGTTTATATTTTACAATGTACAGGTGTACGGACGGAATAGTGTTTATATTTTACACTGTACAGGTGTACGAACAGAATAGTGTTTATATTTTACACTGTACAGGTGTACGGACAGAATAGTGTTTATATTTTACACTGTACAGGTGTACGGACGGAATAGTGTTTATATTTTACACTGTACAGGTGTACGGACGAAATAGTGTTTATAGTTAACAGTTTACAGGTGTACGGACGAAAAAGTGTTTATATTTTACACTGTACAGCTGTACGGACGGAATAGTGTTTATATTTTTCACTGTACAGGTTTACGGACGAAATAGTGTTTATATTTTACACTGTACAGGTGTACGGACGAAATAGTGTTTATATTTTACAATGTACAGGTGTACGGACGGAATAATGTTTATATTTTACACTGTACAGGTGTACGGACGGAATAGTGTTTATATTTTACACTGTACAGGTGTACGGACGGAATAGTGTTTATATTTTACACTGTACAGATGTACGGACGGAATAGTGTTTATATTTTACGCTGTACAGGTGTACGGACGAAATAGTGTTTATATTGTTAACAGTTTACAGGTGTACGGACGAAAAAGTGTTTATATTTTACACTGTACAGGTGTACGGACGAAATAGTGTTTATATTTTACATTGTACAGGTGTACGGACGGAAAAGTGTTTATATTTTACACTGTACAGGTTTACGGACGGAATAGTGTTTATATTTTACACGGTACAGGTGTACGGACAGAATAGTGTTTATATTTAACACTGTACATGTGTACGGACGGAATAGTGTTTATATTTTACACTGTACAGGTGTACGGTCGGAATAGTATTTATATTTTACACGGTACAGGTGTACGGACGGAATAGTGTTTATATTTTACACTGTACATGTGTACGGACGGAATAATGTTTATATTTTACACTGTACAGGTGTACGGACGGAATAGTGTTTATATTTTACACTGTACAGGTGTACGGACGGAATAATGTTTATATTTTACACTGTACAGGTGTACGGACGGAATAGTGTTTATATTTTACACTGTACATGTGTACGGACGGAATAATGTTTATATTTTACACTGTACAGGTGTACGTACGGAATAGTGTTTATATTTTATACTGTACAGGTGTACGGACGGAATAGTGTTTGTTGTGGATTCTGCAAACTCAGATTCTTTCGAGGAAGCAAAAATGGAACTTTTTAGAACAATGAGATATCAGGTCGGTTTCTATCTATCTATCCATCTATCTATCTATCTATCTATCTATCTATCTATCTATCTATCTATCTATCTATCTATCTATCTATCTATCTATCTATCTATCTAAGAAGACTATGCAGTAGAAACATAGCCAATCTTATTTTTATGTCCTCGTATATCCTTATAAAGTTTAATATACAGGGTGTCCCCAAAAAATTTATATCGAGTGATTTCCATGGGAAAAAGTTTACTTAATTATTGGAGCCATCTATATCACTGTAAACTCCGGTTCATTTTCAAGTACCGGATCAACACCAGCTAGAGCAAGGTGTATAGTTCAATTACAGATTATGTATAGCAAACCAGGACAGTACACCAGATGAATATTCTCCTTCTTGTTAAACTCATTTTATATGTATATAATACCAAAAATTGTAGTCTTGGGATTTTCAAAATGTGGTCTGTAATGAACACCAAGCGGATGAACCCCAGGTTTGTTGTGAACGTTTAAATGACTTCAGGGAAGGTTTTTTGTGGGGCAGAATTTATAAATCTTACCTCAAACAATTTTAACATTTTGAAAATTTTGGAAATCAAACAGTGAAAACAGGAGAATCTGCGATTTTGGTGTAAGAAGGAAAAGAGTGTAGTAAAAAGAAACATTTGAAAGCTAGAATTAATTTTGAAAAATATGGCAACATTTGAGCCGTCCTTCAATTCCCGCATTATTAGGGACACCCTGTAGACTGTATGTAGTATACAATAAACATTTACATACGCTGAGCTAGGAAGGATAAAGTTTGAAAGCTTCTAGCTAATGATGATACACTTTCGAGCATATGCCTGAGCTTGGATTATTTGTTGGTTACACATAAACCCGATCACTTGATCTCGATATCCACTATTGTGGGCACTATTAATTTAAGTATCTTTAAAAACTTTACCTCTCCGTATCTACATTTTAGTTATTCCTCCCTTCAACCCTTGACTAGGCACAAGAACCGTGCAGATAATCGAATAAAGGTGCAATTAGGCTGAGATTAACAAAATATCAAGATCAAGCATTGATCTCGATATCCACAATACAAAAGTTCCCAGCTCTGTTAAACAAAAGTTAATATGTACAAAGCTCTAAACTATTATTTTTTATCTTACAAAAAGTGTGTCCAATACATGAAAAGTAAAAACAATAAACATTCTAAAGAGGAACAAAACACCGGTGCCAAACTCCAATTTTCTATTTTCCATATCTTTGAAACCTGATGGCGTAGATCTGTCATATTTTTAACTTTGACTTTCTTCTCTAACATAATATCAAAGGGATACTATATCATAGAAAATTGGAGTACAATCAAAAAGATTCTAGTACAATAGATGGCAACGTAGAATTTGCACACTCACAGTACAGTTGTATTCTGTCGTCACAAGTGTCAATTCAGTTTTTGTGTCCGACAAAATCATCAATAATAGTGATAATTTTAGATTAAAGTGCTTTTCTTACAGTGTAATAAGTGCAATTTAATGTGTTCTTTAGTCTCTGTTTTAACACTTTTTTTTAATCTTGGAAAACATGTCAACAAATGTGAGACAATTTCGTTTTCCTTGTTATATTTGACTCTTGTGACGTTGTGTATAATTGGTTCATTTATATGTTGCCACCTATCGTACTTGATGATCTATTTGAGTACAATCCAGTTTATTTCATGTACCGGGCCGAATTTCAACTAGCCAGAGCAAGCAGTACAGTACAAATACAGACTATAGGAAGCAAAAAGGGACAGTACGTCAAATTAATGACTACCTCCTATTGATATTAATGTGGTTCAGTTCCTTCTAGCCAAGGTTATAATGCAAGGAAAGTTAATTGAAGTTGCGTATACTCCGCGTACATATTGAAACCAGTTCTCTCTTGGTGGAATTTGTAAACAAGAATTGATGCATCAGTTTTCGTTTAGTATCCGAGGAAGTGTTTAGCATTAATTTTTGATAATATTGATAATTCACATAATAGTTTTTTATGGCCAGAATATTTCATTGATTTTTTTTATGCGAAAGATGGATCCCATGTCAGGCTTCGACGTCCGCCCCGAGTCTCAGAGACAGTACACTTCAGAACAAAAGATACACCTCTGTAATAACTTTCCTTGCATTATGAACTTGCTTATAGCTATGCTTGGAAACTAAATGTCAGCCTACTCAATTTCGTTTTTTAAACACTGAGCAAATTTACCAAATCAAAGTGGTGTGGGGCAAACCGACAAAGGGGTTTCTGAGTTATGATATACAAACAAACAGACGGAAATTACCGCTTCATTTATTTCAATATGCCTCTCTCTTTTCCCCTCATTTTTATTGTTTGATTTTCAGTGCTCAAGTTTAAAATTTTTACTCAAAGTTAAATTGCATTATTACGAAACATACATAATAATATTTTATACAAAATGTTATAATATAAAATCTTATTCCAACCAATTAAAACATTATATATGAATTGATCAGAATTCAAATATTAAAATATAAAAGATCATCCTCTCAATTTTATCTACAAGTGCTGATTAAACATTGTAGCTTTGTATTCTTTAAACGAACAGATCAGATTTCACTCGGTTCAAATCTTAACAATTATTTTCCAGATGAAAATATATATTCTTTTATAACTGTATAAATAGTCGTGAATTTTGATTGGGTGAAGCGATTAAAACTAAGATATTGTGAGAATTAGGTGAGCTCGGTGCGGAAAGTTGAATTATTCAACTAGCCTTAACTATTTTAACTACATCTCATGAGTTATTAAATCTGATCTTAGAACAAATAATATATTTTATGACCCCCTCCCACACACAACTGATTATTCACCTGACGCCATGTTTTTAGTATTTTGAAGTTTCCCGGAAATGACGTCACAAGGAATATAATCTTTTACTCGCTATCTCCAACATGGCTAGCTGACTTATATCATTAATCATTAATTAGTTACGTTTCTTTTCTGTGTTTTTGATCCGCCCCCGAAATATCAGTTAGAAGTGTAAAATCTTTTTGCGCGATTTCAAAATAAGAAAAGTAAAGGGTGTTGGGGAAATTTATGGATGGGTTGGGGGGGGTAGTAGGATTATTGGGGAAGAGGGGGGGAGGGGGGGGGAGATAGAGGGGAGGGGGGTTGTAGGATGAGGATATATGCACGACAGCAGACTGGCATCCTGATTCACTTGGATTAACACAGGAGAAAACCAAAAATTTCTTTTTTTAACAATTTATTTTTAAATAAAATTCTTTTTTTTTAACAAAATTTAAAGAAAAGTGCAGCGATTTTTTTCTCCGATTGCTGTATCTTCTTTTTATCTGATCATACATCTGTTTTCTGTTCCTCTTTTGTTGATCTACGCATTCGAATCCTTTATAGACAAAGGAAATATGCATTTTGACACAAATTTCGGCTTTTGTTTCTCCCTAATATTCTGCATTTTCCCAGAGCTGCAGCTCCCTTTTGGCAAACTTTCTTTTTCATACTATTCTTTTATTTGGTATCTTGGCGCCAGAAATATCAAATTAAGTATAAAAGAAAGTTACTGTACGTGAGTAGATATCAGATGTATTTGCAGTTTTCAGTATTGTTTTCTGACCCAGGAATGTCTGACTCAGCAACTGTTGAAAGTTAGCTTAGTACATAATTTCCTCAAAATTCTTACAGGTTGAAAAATAAAGTCTCTGCACTAAGCGGGGTTTGAAAATTCTGAGGATATCCATTGTCAGAATTCCGCCTTCATAATGGGATAAGAAAGGTTGAATAGATTGGATATTTTCGAGAAAATAATTCTTGATTATTGTAAGTTCATCTTGGACAGAATACGGCCTTGTCTACAGCAATCTTTTCCTTGCAGCTGGCAGAGTTTAAACTGGTATCATAGTGCATGTTGCAAAACCTATCAGAATTCTACTTTCTATGTTTCCATTTTCCTTGTTTCTGGCAAGAGGGAAGGGGAAGAGAAGCAAAGAGAAACCCCTCCTTCTCTGCACTATTATTTTCTTTTTTTTCCAAGTAGGGTGTACTGCCATGTTATTCCACACAGGGTTCTGTTCAGCCACTAGAAACTGAACAGCGTTTTATAAGAACCAGACTGTTCTAAGCTCCCTTGATGCTTACACATAGAACCAGATTCAATCAAAAGAATTGACATCTTTCCAATGAGTTTGGATACTTAAAAACAGCTATTAAGGAGTATATTAAAAGCTTCCAGTAGCTAAATCTGGAAGCAGCAAGGTAAAAAACCTCCATTCTCCAGGTTAAAGATTATTGCAGGCCTTTTTTTCATTTGTGTGGAGCGGTGTTAACGGGGGATATACATCCCTGGCTAAAGTTTCTCTTGCTTTGCCATTTTTTTCTCTCACCCTGTATCTCTAAGTACTTTTAGAAGCGCTGAGCCATACCCAGTTGTTGCTTCTCTGAAAGTCTGATGTACGCTGCCAAATTTTTTTTTGTATCATAGGAAATTCCGGGGTATGAGACTTAAAGGGACTGTAAGTGTAATTCAAAGATGGCAATTCCCGGTTCACAATAATGTCCTAAAAAGCTTTGTCTGATTAATATAAATTAGATCTAATTGTTTCAAATTTTGAGAACTGTTTGTTTTCAATTTGACAGGGGTTCTTTACATGAGTGACTTGAGCATTTCTATTGCAGTAAAACATACTCATGAAGTTATCAGAAATAAACCCTTTTAAATCTCGAGAAACAACAATATCTTCCTCATTTTTATCAGATACAGGTTGTGAATCGGGCATTGTCGTCTTTGCATGGAGGTTCACTTGAAATAACGCGTACAGTCCCTTTAGTTTATTTAAATATGACAAAATTAAATCTAAATTCATTTTTAAAGTAGAATACATGAATAAAAAAAAAGAAAAGAAAAAATGTCGTAAAACCGTCTTGAAAGCCTTTTTTTGTTAATAACCCTGTAGGGTATGAATAGATGGGAAGAGGATAAAGGTTAAAAAGTACAAAGATATCTTTCTTATTGTATATTAATGACCTGACAAATCAAGATGATATTCTATTGAATACAGAAAATATTTATTTTCTTTATTCTTAGTAACATTACATGTATATTTTATTTCTACTAAATATAGACCTTTGTCTGTGCACAGTGTACACAACTAAACAAAAAAGACTAGCATTGTAAAAATTGAGAAAAAGAAAAAATTCTTCCCAAATAATTGTACATATAATAGTTTTATTTTTCAAAACGCTTTGCAATAAAATATTTATATTGTAAAATTTGACAAAAAATTTATATTTGACAAATAATTGATATTTCAAAAATAATTGATATTTGACAAATAATTGATATTTGACTAATAATTGATATTTGACAAATAATTTATATTTGAAAAATAATTTATATTTGACAAATAATTGATATTTTACAAATAATTGATATTTGACAAATAATTGATATTTGACAAATAATTGATATTTGACAAAAAATTGATATTTGACAAAATTGATATTTGACAAATAATTGATCTTTGGCAAATAATTGATATTTGACAAATAATTCATATTTGACAAATAATTTATATTTGACAAATAGTTGATATTTGACAGATAGTTGATATTTGAAAAATAATTGTCTATTCGTTTGTTTATTTTTAACCGTTAAAAGTTAATACGGCTGAATTGATCGGACCTAAATAATCCCAGGGAAGGTTCATGGATGAAAAAATGGAACAAAATTGCATTAAAAAAATTAATTTATTAAAAATCCATGAAACAAATTGAGAAAAAGCATTAATTAAAAGTTTAAATCAAAGATGGCGTGAAGTGGGTCTAGAAATAAGTATTTGACAAATAATTGATATTCTAGGATAACTCATCAGTTCCTCTGCTAGTCCTGGCAAACAAACAGGATCTTACATCAGCTGTCTCCGCTCACCAGGTCAGCAGTTAATCTTTTTATTGGATAAACTCATTATGACAATAATAATAATAATAATAATAATAATAATAATAAGAATAATAATAATATTACTCCTTCTACTACTAATTATAATATTGATAATTAAAATAGTAACAATAATAACAATAATATCCTAGATCGAAGAGGTGCTAGGGTTAAGAGACCTCAATAGTTCACTGTGGCAGGTTTAGTTCTTTAAAATTTTTCGAAAAAATTTGCTGCGATCACAAAAAATATTTAAAATCTTTTTCTCACATTGTTTGGAATGGTAAGTTTGGAATGGAATAGCTTGGAATGCTATAGTTTGGAATTGAATAGTTTGAAATGGTTTAGTTTGGAATGGTATAGGTTGGAATGGTATTGGTTGGAATGGATTAGATTGGAATGGTATAGTTTTGAATGGTATAGTTTGGAATGGAATAGTTTGGAATGGCCTAGTTTGGAATGGAATAGTTTGGAATGCTATAGTTTGGAATTGAATAGTTTGGAATGGTATAGTTTGGAATGGAATAGTTTGGAATGGTATAGTTTGGAATTGAATAGTTTGGAATGGTATAGTTTGGAATGGTTTAGTTTGGAATGGTATAGTTTGGAATGGTATAGTTTAGAATTGTATAGTTGGAATGGTATAGTTTGAAATTGTATAGTTTGGAATGGTATAGTTTGGAATGGAATAGTTTGGAATGGTATAGTTTGGAATGGTATAGCATGGAATGGCATAGTCTGGAATGGTACAGTTTGGAATTTTATAGATTGGAATGGTATAGTTTGGAATTGTATAGTTTGGAATGGTATTGATTGGAATGGTATAGTTTGGAATTGTATGGTTTTGAATGGTGTAGTTTGGAATGGTATAGTTTAGAATTGTATAGTTTGGAATGGTATAGTTTGGAATGGTATAGATTGGAATTGTATAGTTTGGAATTGTATGGTTTTGAATGGTATAGTTTGGAATGGTATAGTTTGGAATGGAATAGTTTGGAATGGCCTAGTTTGGCATGGTATAGTTTGAAATTGTATAGTTTGGAATGGTAAAGTTTGGAATGGAATAGTTTGGAATGGCCTAGTTTGGCATGGTATAGTTTGAAATTGTATAGTTTTGAATGGTATAGCATGGAATGGCATAGTCTGGAATGGTAGAGTTTGAAATGGAATAGTTTGTAATGGAATAGTTTGGAATAAAATAGTTTGTAATGGAATAGATTGGAATTGTTTAATTTTAAAATTTGTGTTTGAAGGTTGAGCCTACATGTAGTATTACTGGAGAGGGATTAGATACAGGAAAATATACTTATATTTAACAATAATATACAGGGTGAGTAAAAAAAGAAGGATTATCGATGTTTTGGACAAAATCTTCAAATTTTTTGATTTGTTCGTATTTAAGGCATAAAAGAAATAAATTCAAAAATGTGTTTGTAACATTAAAAAAAAAGCCACGAAACCAAATTTTTTTGAACAAATTGTTGGGAAAATGGTTTTTTCATTGTTTAAAGAAGTTTTAAAAAAAATCATCGAAAATTGAATGAGATATAACGAAAAATGACCGCCAATTACTTTCATTTTTGAGGTAATAACAGTTTTAAGGTTATTAGATAATATTTACTGCGAATTTTCACTCACCACTTATTGTAGAGTTTTTTTTATTAAATTTTTAATGAATTTTTATGAAATTTTTGAAGACAATAAAGTTAACATTTGCTTAACAATGTTTTAGGTTTTTTTCAGTGTTCCAATGATATTTTTGAATTTGTTTTTTTCTGCGCATTTGATCGTTTTAATGCATTAAATCTGAAAAAAAACAAAAATGTTGAAAATGTCCAAAGCATCGATAATCCCTATTTTTTTTTACTCATCCTGTATTTTTGAAATACAGTCAATTTTTCCCAAGAAAAACCAAAATTTTTTTTATAAAAAGTATTTTTTTTCTGAAAGGTCTGGAGGCCTTACATCAGCTGATATTGAAAAAGAAGAAGCTTTTAAAAAGAAATCGCAATAAAACAAAATAAATTGTGAAAAGTGATTAATCAAGAAAACGTGATGTAGAATAATGATAAGATAAAAGTCCTAAGTGATAAATTTATAGAACTTATAAAGTAGCTTTTTTACCCTCATTTATATAATCTTGAAATATATAGGACAATTATGTTAGTTGTACCTCCCCCCTATTCTCATTACAAAACTTTAAGAAATGCGCATTCAAAAATAATGGCAATTTTAACACATTTTTAGAGATAAACAAACGGAGTACTCCGCCCTAGATGATCAGTTAAAAATTAAAAGGGTATTTGTAAATTGGGCAGTCGCCGTCTTTGCATATTGTGTCTCTTCTCACTAGAACTAATGCGTACAGTCCCTTTTAGTAAAAAAAAAAACATTTAAAAAAGCCATTACCTAATGATGATTTGTCCTAAACATGTGAGGCATTTTTTGTTAAAAACAATAAAAGAAAAAGTTGAAAAAATGGAACTTTATGAAGATTTTTTTGTTCTAAAAGTACATCGGACACGCAACGGATTGTTAACATCATTCTAGATTTAATAAAAAGAAAGGACGGCATTTTTCTATCTACAGTTCATTGAACGAAATACATAAAATAAGAAATATTCAATCTAGTTATGATTGTAAATTTAAATTTCAACCGAACAGAAAAGAAAAAAATTAACATTGTGTCATGTATATTTACGATTAGCTGTGATATTATGCTTAAAATATTTGTTAATTTGATCATATAGGTTATAGCTAGGTGTTTGTTTTATTATTAAAGTTTTAGCTTATATTATCTATTATTAGCAAATAACAATCAGATATTTTAGAATGTTAAAAATGTAAAAAAAAATATTAAAAACACAACAGTATCTAATTGGCATATATATTTTATCATTACATTAACATATGTGCGCAGCTAGAAATCGGAACTTTTAGAATTTAGAGTATGGTTAATCTTAAAAGTTTGATCTCGATATGCAATATGGAAACTTTTAGTTTAATAGATCCTTCAATTAGAGTTATTGTCCTTCAGGGAATGACAAAAATGGGATATCTAAGAGAAATTAGATCAATTCGAAGATTTGCAAAAACTGGAGATATCAATGCTTGACCCCAGGATTCACAACACAAGCAGAAAGCACTGACTTTGAAACTTTTAAGTTTCTTTACAAGGAATAAAAATGATTTAAAAAAGCAGCTAAAATAGTCAAAATTAAATAAAAAATGTATGCATACAGAATTGCATTTTAGATGATATGTAAAAGTTATTATAAAGACTGATGAATAATGAATAATGAATTATGAATTAGATCTTAATGAATAATGATGAGCTCAATTGCCATCTTTAATATTCAAGAAAAATGTAATTTTAATCAAAATATTAAAAAAAGGATGCTTGAAACCCCGAATTAATTTTACTTAGAATTTGGTTTCTCCATTCCTAGGTTTTAGATTTTAACCCTTTATATATATATATTGTAGCTAAATAATGTAGATACTATTATTTGACAAATATATAAATTACTGAAATAAAATATTTATATGAAGCACTTTTTGTGTGCGTTTATTATGTGTTTAGATTTTTAAAACCATTTTCTGTGTTTAAATTGTGAACATAATTTTTTGTGTTTATATTGTAAACACTAGTTTCTGTGTTTATATTGTAAATACTAGTTTATGTGTTTATATTGTAAACACTAGTTTCTGTGTTTATATTGTAATCAGTATTTGATGTGTTTATATTGTAATCAGTATTTGATGTGTTTATATTGTAAACACTAGGTTCTGTGTTTATATTGTAAATACTAGTTTCTGTGTTCATATTGTAAACACTAGTTTCTGTGTTTATATTGTAAACACTAATTTCTGTGCTTATATTGTAAATACTAGTTTCGGTGTTAATATTGTAAACACTAGTTTCTGTGTTTATATTGTAAACACAAGTTTCTGTGTTTACATTGTAAATACTAGTTTCGGTGTTTACATTTTAAACACTAGTTTCTGTGTTTATATTGTAAACACTAGTTTCTGTGTTTATATTGTAAACACTAGTTTCTGTGTTTATATTGTAAATACTAGTTTCGGTGTTTATATTGTAAATACTAGTTTCGGTGTTTACATTGTAAACACTAGTTTCTGTGTTTATATTGTAAACACTAGTTTCTGTGTTTATATTGTAAATACTAGTTTCTGTGTTTATACTGTAGTAAACACTAGCTTCTGTGTTTGCTACAGTATACACACTATGCAGTGTTTATATTGTTAAGACTATTTTTTAAGTACACTTTTTTTTGTATGTTTACAGTGAAAGTTGAGCTTCTAACTTTTTAATGGAGTAACTTCTAGAAATAATGGCCAGGAACTTAAAGATAAGAATTGGAAAAGTAACTTAAAGAAACAAAAATTGAAAAAGAGACAGAAACCGAAATATGAGGTAGAGAAACGGAAAGGAATCGGAAAAACTGAACCAATAATGGATCCATGGAACCAGATCAAGAATAAAATTTGGGGGGGGGGGATATGGCAGAAAAATTAATATATTTTGAAAACATTAGCGAATATTCAAGACCATTGGAATTTCGAAAATCTTCTATTATACGAATTACCTACATAGCACATAATAAAAAAAGAAAATAAAAGACATCAAGATCATAAAAATTATAAAGAATATGAAAAACATTAAAACATGTAACAGAAATAGATTATAAAATGTATCTAAAACATGAAGAAAACTGTAAATATCTAGACAGTGAAAAAGATCAAGATTATGAAAATGATCAAGATTATGAAAATAATCAAGAATTTAAAAAAGATTGAAAATGGGAAAGATCAAGAATATACTAACAAAATCAAGAATTGAACATAAAAACTATGAAAAACAGAGAAAGTATTATTTTCTTTATATTTTAGAAAAAAACAATTTTTCACTGAAGCCATTTTGTCCGATATTAAAGAAAGATTTAAATCTGCACAAATTTGAATTTTACAATATTGCAATTTCAAATTTGCATAATCGTTCTTGGACTGATTTCTTCCCATTTTTAACAGAGTACTTAATAAATTTATTCATAAAAATATATATATACACATTCATACATTTTACATACTATTAGAAAACAATAATACTTTAAGTATTTAAAATAATGTCAATAAATTTGAAATAAAAGTTTAATTTCTTTAAATATTAAATATTAAGGTGGATTTTTCTCACAATAATTTATGTAACCTTTGATCACAAATCACAAAGGTTAGACGAAACAATTTTTACAAGGAATTCATGTCATCATAAAATTGACATTTACAAGTCAAGATTGTTTTGACCTGCACAGCTGATTCTAAATTGACAATGAATTCTACCTGTTTCGCTGTGGGCTTAAAAATAGTTGCTCTTTTATAAAAAGATTAAGCTTACAGGATCAATTTTAGATTCAATTTCAAGAGAAAGTGCCCTTTTTTGTGAAGAGCTTCTTTTAGTTTTTCATCCAAGCGAAAAATTTCAAGTTTTACATGTTTTTCTAGACTTTAAGACATTTTAGAGAATTTTTTGAGCCATTTTTCAACCATCTTTGAACCATTGTTAGAGAGGTTTTAGAGAAGTTTTGATAAAATTCTGTAGATGAAATTTGCAGAAATTATAGAATTTGAAGCCATTTTAAAGAAATGTTAAGAGACATTTTACATTTTAGAGCATTTGTGTTCATTAATATTTTTCTCTTTTACCAGGTAAATACATAGTAACAAAAAAAGGAATGAAACCTTTTTACATTTGTATTGAATTGCCATATTATACAATGATATGCATGGGAATATTGCTCGAAAAACTACAAAAATAAAATAAAATTTCTTTTTAATCATAACAAAGTGCACAACAGGTTATACAAAAACACTCAACAAATAGATACATTTTCAATATCTTTTCTATCCCTTTTATCTTCAGTTAGTTTCAGTAAACATGATGACGACCATTTATTTGCTTTCATCTCTCCGCCGCTCAATTGTGTCCTTATACATTTTAATAATCATAAAAACATATTTTTTTAATCTGGAAAAACTTCAATTACCAATGGTTTTGTTTTAATTGCCGTCTCCATGTTTATTTAAACTACCAGTATACTCATATCTCCATGTTTATTTAAACTACCAGTATACTCATATCTCCAAGTTTATTTAAACTACCGGTATACTCATATCTCCATGTTTATAGAAACTACCAGTATACTCATATCTCCATGTTTATAGAAACTACCAGTATACTCATATCTCCATGTTTATAGAAACTACCAGTATACTCATATCTCCATGTTTATAGAAACTACCAGTATACTCATATCTCCATGTTTATAGAAACTACCAGTATACTCATATCTCCATGTTTATAGAAACTACCAGTATACTCATATCTCCATGTTTATAGAAACTACCAGTATACTCATATCTCCATGTTTATAGAAACTACCAGTATACTCATATCTCCATGTTTATTTAAACTACCAGTATACTCATATCTCCATGTTTATTTAAACTACCAGTATACTCATATCTCCATGTTTATTTAAACTACCAGTATACTCATTTTTCCATGTTTATAGAAACTACCAGTATACTCATATCTCCATGTTTATGGAAACTACCAGTATACTCATATCTCCATGTTTATTGAAACTACCAGTATACTCATATCTCCATGTTTATTTAAACTACCAGTATACTCATTTCTCCATGTTTATAGAAACTACCAGTATACTCATATCTCCATGTTTATAGAAACTACCAGTATACTCATATCTCCATGTTTATTGAAACTACCAGTATACTCATATCTCCATGTTTATTTAAACTACCAGTATACTCATTTCTCCATGTTTATAGAAACTACCAGTATACTCATATCTCCATGTTTATAGAAACTACCAGTATACTCGTATCTCCATGTTTATAGAAACTACCAGTATACTCATATCTCCATGTTTATTGAAACTACCAGCATACTCATATCTCCATGTTTATTGAAACTACCAGTATACTCATATCTCCATTTTTATTATAACTACCAGTTTACTCATATCTCCATGTTTATTGAAACAACCAGTTTCAACCATTAACAATAGGTCTCCGTGTAAAGTCGTCTTTAACTTAGGTCCCCTCTCAGAGACACCAAACCAAACAATTTTAACCCCCTTTTCTTTGTTCTCCCTGACGGAGTCATAAACAAAACCTCGCGTATTTGGAATCCATTTTCAAAAGTTAAACAAAGAATAATTTCATATCAAGAATCAGTGACTTTCATTAATAATCAATTGTCATCTTATTTTAGTACTGTTCAACCATTGTTAACCCTTTATCACCCGAAAATAGATCGTAAGGATTTTTTCATTATAAACATTCATTAGAACATTTGTACACGTTATCAATATATGTAATTTTTTCAGGAAATAAAGAGAATTTTTGTTATCATTTTTGAGACGGGGGTTGTGCGTCTGCTGTCGCAATCAGGAAATATTGTTGGGAAATATATATCCTTCAACGACTGATTCCAGTGGGCCTATTATCATTTCATCTTGAGAATCTCGTTTTCTAGCCGGCAACAACCAGTATACTCATATCTCCATGTTTATATTGAAACTACCTGCAGTATACTCATTTGGTCCGATAAAAATTACAACTTTATATGACATCTTCCGAAATATATTCTTCCGCAAAATTGAAAAATTTAAATTTAAAAAATGCCCGATCTTTGAAATCATTAGATAATGTTTAAAGATTTAAGGACTTATATTTGAACACAGTAAAAATTTAAAATTGTTTAAATAAAAAACCTGAACTATGTGAAAATACCACACACAGCTTTAAATTGTCAGTATTTGACATTTCTAAGACGATATTCAAAGTTGGCATTCAGAGCATGAAAATATCAAATCCGACCTTATAAAAGCAGGATTACTGTACATTTAAGTAATATTAAATTGACGTATTTACAGATAAAAACTCATTTTTCAAGTTTAATGGGTCGATCGATTGATGTTGGTTTGATTGATGTTGGTTTGATTGAGAGATTCGAGTTTGATTTGTTTATGATATATACAAATGACCTAGGAAAATGTCAGGACTTCTCAAAGTTCGTCATTCAACCTAAAAACAGATAATTTTAGTTTGGATTATATTTTATATATAAAATATAATCTTAAACAAGTTAAATAGAAAAATAAAGATCTGATTTTAAAAGAAAAGTTAAATTTCTAAGTATTTCGAAAAAAGAAATTTGATAAAGACGCAAAGCAAACGTCATTTTAAGATTTTGGTTCTTTAAAGTTATCGGCCTAGGCGTGTTTAAAGCATTTAGGGGGGGGGGCTGGGGACGTCCTTCTAAGGTTTTTAGGGGGGGAGGGGGGAGGGGGGGTCACCAATCCACTCTCCCCTAAATAAGATATTTATTTCTGACCTTTTATAGTGTTCAGCCGTGTCTGCAAATCTCCTTAGAACCCAGGCAACTGTATCACCATCTACATTTATCGAATCCAAAACTGTCTCAGTCTAAAATATATGTTTAAAAAAATAAATAAAATAATGATGAAGTGTGTTTTTGTAAAACAAATTTTAAAAATGTTTTCATTTTATTTTTTTTCTGTTTTCCAAAATTTTTTCTTTGGCTTCGGCAGTTTTTTTTTTCAGTCTTGTTTGTTTTCATGTAAATCTTTAAGTTCTTCATTTGTTTTGAATTTTCAGAAATAGTTAAAAAAAAACTACAGTCGTCGTCGCATGTATCAGTACAATGAAGACGACTTTCGATTTCAATTTTGATTTATATCAAGCTTTTAAACTTGTAATCTTGCTGTTAAAAAAAGCTTGTATCAATTGAAAATAAAAAAGTCGTCTTTATTGTTTTGATATAATCGACTACCACTGTATGATACAAAAAACTTTGGATTAAATGTCGTCTTCAATATTTCTTATACTTTATATTTTGCTGAGGATATTTTGGTTTTAATTCTTGTAAATATATTCTTAAATGTCATGAGCTGAAAACTTTAGAATGGCGGATATCGAGATTAATGCTTGATCCTCTTTTTTTCTTAATATCGAGACTAACCTAATCTTGTACTTGTATCCTGAAAAGTGTATAAAATTCAACCGATCAGAGCCGCGTATATGAAGCCGATAAATTTGAAATTTTGCGCGCCATTTAAGATAAATATACAGAAACGGGGGGAACTCTCTAATTTAAAAAAACCGGTTTTTAATTTTTCTCTACTATATCCAAGAAAGAATGATTTAAGAAGAAAATCAAAAGTGTGTCCATTGGATACTCAGATTAAGTAATCGGGATTAGGGATATCTCATTCTAAAGTTCTCAGCTCAGAGCCCATTTTTAGAAACAGTTTATTAAAATCCTTGGCAGCGTTTCACAATTAATAGAAGAAAACATTTTCCACTTTTTAAGCACCCTGTGAAAAGTATGAAAAAATATATATATATTAAAATTTTAAAGTTTCCTGAAATAAAGTTTTAAAATAAATAAATACCTTATCATCTATTACGTAAGGTCCGGCCACATAATCGGCGATGGATCGTCTTTTTCGTCGTTTAGTAGTTCCCTAAATATACATAATTAGTGGCAGGGTTTGAACATTTTTTCCGAATCAATTTGGTTCCGGAAAGGCCAGCTTAGATATAATATACAAGATACAAGTTCTAATATACAGGATACTGAGGGTTCCAATATACAGGATGCAAGGAGATAATATACAGAATACTGATGGTTCTAAAATACAGGATACAGGGAGTTCTAATATACAGGATACAAGTTCTAAAATTGTTGTTTAATTAAAAAGTTTTATCGAATAGACATTATTATTTTAATCTTTACAACTTGAAGCCCCCCCCTTTCCCATTCCTTTTTCCTGGATAAATCACTTTCCTCCCAAATCTTCTCAAAAACTTGTCACGGACCTCTTAATTTATTATATATAAAGGTCCGTGTGACGGTGCTGGGTAGTGTGTAGCCTTTATATGAAAACCTGATTTCTACGAATCTTTGAGAAATTTTACAGAAGTTAATATGTTTGAAGTTTTTAAGAAATTCTTAAATGAGAAATTGTTTTCGAGACACCCTGTAGAATTTGACCATCGATTAGATAGTTTTTGTAATGGAAAACATCATTACTGGTCACCATAGTTTTATATTTTTTAACATTCCAGAGATATGCAGATTTTTAACGTTTTTCTGATCATACCTCATCCCTCATCCCACATCCCTCATTTCCCTCATCCTCCCCTCCCTTTCCCACTTATACCCCCCATCCCCCCACTCCTCTTTAAAAATGCTACATTAAACACAACACAACGAAATGTTAAAGTTTAATCCTAAAACTTTAAATTAGTTTTTACACTCTTGTTGACTGTATTTTATAATGAAAAACAATGAACAGAAAACAAAATGACAAAATTGGTTTACAAATTTGGTAAGATAAGATAAGATAAGACGATCCCAAGTTTAAATTGAGTCTTCTGCGTTGAATCTGGTCTTTAAATGGCTTATTTAATAATTTGCAAATAAAAAGGAAGTTTAAAGTTTCAGGGAATCATGAACATAAGGAAAGAGAACAGTACAGGTGTCTCTGAAGGCTCAGTTTCATTTGCCATAATACTTTTGCCATAAATACTTTTGCCATAATTACATTTGGCATAATACATTTGCCATAAGTAACACTTGCCATAAATTACACTTGCCATATGTTACACTATCCATAATGGTTACACTTGCCATAATTACACTTGCTATAATTACACTTGCCATAATTAAAATTTGGTTAGAATTAACAAACATATAGATATATATTTTTTAATTACAAATTAAATACAAATTACAATCTAATTCAGAGACAGTTCGAATTCGGGGTCGAATTGTATTTTAGCACATTTTAGCCGAACATTTCCAATAATTTACTTCTGTAGACAAGGCATTGTCTACATAGGTGTAGTTGTTGTTGTCTCGAACTATTGGTTTACCCTTACTTGTGGTCTCAACGGTCCTCCATTGTGAGGAAATATGGAGCTGAACTTGAGTCAACTAGTCTGTTTTAAAACAATGAGAAAACTAAAGTTGGGAATTTTCATCGTAAAATTTCCCGCATTTGCAATAAAAAAGAGAGATTTATATCTTTTTAAAAATTAGAAAATTATGACAAAAGTAATTATGGCAAGTGTAATTATGGCAAGTGTAACCATTATGGCAAGTGTAACTTATGGCAAGTGTGACTTATGGCAAGCGTAACTTATGGCAAGTGTTACTTATAGCAAAGATATTATGGCAAGTGTAATTATGGCAAAGATATTATGGCAAATGAAACTGAGCCTCTCTGAAATCTCATCCCTTGTGAGCAACTCTGTGTCTTTAAAATGATTTATAATCTCAGCAAGAATAGTTTTACAAAATGAACTAAAATCAAGACCAAATCTTTACTCTTCATCAATCTGTTGCAAAGATAAGATAAGAGTTAAAAAATCAGCATTTGAGGCATGTTTTCAGTGGCTTGAGAACAAACTTAGAGTTACTAATTCCTACTTATCAAGAAAATGAAGTGTATTATATTTAAATCACTTTTTGATGAATTGACCCACGTGGATATACTGTATATATAATACAGTGAGACCCATACAACTGTGGAATAACAAGACGACTGTTAGACTCAAGATGTGATTTTAAACTTTTTTGTTAATAACAAAATACATATACGATTGCTTAAATGTCGTCTTCTAATTCAACAATTTTGTTGTTCCTGTTGTAAGATCATCCATTTTTTCTGATTTCTGATTACAGATCCAGGTGAAATCTTCTGTGTAAAGTACCATGCAGTACAATGCAGTACCATGCAGTACCATGCAGTACCATGCAGTACCATGCAGTACCATGTGGTACCATGCAGTATTAGGTTTTACAATGCAGTTTTCATGTTGTACCATACAGAACCATGTTGTACCATGTTGCACCATGTATTACCATGTATTACCATGTATTATCATGCAGTACTATGTTGTACAATGCAGTTTTCATGTTGTACCATGCATAACCATGTTTTACCATGTTGCACCATGTATTACCATGTATTACCATGTATTATCATGCAGTATTATGTAGTAACATGCAGTACCAGTTGTACCATGTTGTACCATGTTGTACCATGATGCACCATGTTGTACCATGTATTACCATGTATTTTCATGCAGTATCATTTAGTAACATGCAGTACCATGTTGTACCATGCAGTACCATGTAGTAACATTCAGTACCGTGTTGTACCATGTTGTCGTTCTGGGACTTAAACCCTCTCAGGAGGTTTTGAGAAACAATGAGTTTTAAAATGCGGGATAGCTTGAAATAGTAATGCTGCAAATAAAATAAAACACCAGATATGTGTCTTAAGTTTATTTTGTCTTTCAGTTAGACAATACAGATTCTATTTTTTCGGCCATACACTCATTAGTAACATTTTAAAAACTATGCGATATTCTGCGCGTAGTAAATTAGTGAAAGCTTGAATTACTTTGTCAACTTTGTACCGTAAGATTAGGTCACGAAACCTCTCAATTCTATTTTGATTATACAAGTTGATTTATCCCGCAGAACAGCTGTACCATGCAGTACCATGTTTTACCATGCAGTACCATGTTGTACCATGCAGTGCCATGCATTACCATGCAGTACCATGCAGTACCATGTTATACCATGTATTATCATGTATTAACATGCAGTACCATGTTGTACCATAAAGTATACCATGCAGTACCATGTAGTGCCATTTTGTACCATGCAGTACCAATTTGTACCATGGAGCACCATGTTGTACCTTACAGTACCATGTTGTACAATGCAGTACCATGCATTACCATGCAGTGCCATGTTGTACCATGCAGAACTATGTTGTACTATATAGCATCGTGTTATACCAAGTAGTACCATGTTGTACCGTTCAGTACCATGTAGTAACGTGCAGTACCATGTTGTACCATGCAGTACCATGTTGTACCATGCAGTACCATGCCGTGCCTTGATAGAAAAGTACAAAACAAGGACTCTACTATTTCTCAAGGTCTGATAAAGAATTTGAGTTCTCGTATCTCCGGACTGTATCTGAGACACGTTCCTCCCCTAGCGTCCATGTTGCATGCTTTTATACTTCTCGAACACCCGCTCACGAGCTCACGTAGAAATCAATTAAATCAATCTTCAAAATCTTTTCTCTCTTAAAATAATCATTGCATGAGTTACAACTTCTTGGAACATTTTCCTCTCTAAAAGTCAACATTTAAATCAATTTTAAAATGTTTCAGAACTTGTTTCTCAAATTTGATTCTAAAAATGATTAGATTGACCCCTGATTTAAATAATAGGCAGAATGGCATTGACCATAGGTGAAAGGAAACGAAGAGGTAAAGCTTACCTCAGATGTACAAAACCGACCTCCCTATTAATTAATTAATAGAGATGGTCGGTTGTGTACATTACGATATGTTTCCGTATCAAACACTGAAAACTTTTATATAGAGTGATCGTATTTCTTTTTGTTAAAATGAAGATATTTGAAATTTGTCAAAAGTTTGCAGTGGATAAACATCCTCGTCAGCATTCTCGAATTATCTTGATATAAAGAAAGAAAATCTAAAAAATTATCAATTCCATAAAATCCCCCTTAGAATACGACCACTCATTATACAAGTGAACAAACATATCGTTATAATGTATACAACCGATCACTCTATTAAGTAATAAACAGGGAGGTTGTGTGCATCTGAGGTAAGCTTTACCTCTTCGTTTCCTTTCTCTATGGTCAATTCTTGTTATCTTATCTGCGACTACTGTTTTCTTCAAGGTGTCTAAAAAACGGAAAAAAAGTTGTTTAGATTTTATCATTAGTCTCTAAGTAGCCCAATACTTGACATAAGGAGCAATTAAGTTTTCAAATGTTTAAAATGGATTAAGTTCAAATTACTGATTAAATGAAAGTGACAATGTGACCGCAGTTTGGATAAGGTATACACCATCACCATTAACCAGGCGGGGAAACTTAAAATATTGAGAATGGATAAACCGGGTACTTTAAACCTGTTATCTTTAATATTAGCCAACATATTTACTAAAATAGCACGGCGAATACATGTATATCATTAAACCAATTTACTTACTGAAAAATTTATTTTTATATCTTCATTTATTTCGCAAATTAACCTTTTCGTATTGTTTAACTTCCAAACCAGTTTCGTCATCTTATTTAAAATTCGATGATGGTATGGACCAAACCTCCGTAGAGTAAATAAAGTAGATTTTAGTTCCACATTTTATTGAAAATAGATATCGGTTTGGGTTGACCCTCGTCAGTTCTAACGATAACCATTCAAATCGAAAATAAAAAAATGTTAAAAACCACAAGAAAAAGATACTAAAAGATTATTTTAAAAAAATGGGCCGTCAAATGGAGAAAAGGGAAACGAACTCATATCATGAGATGGAAAAAAGATAATTTGCAAATTCACTTTTTAAAGAATGTTTTAAGACAATTATTATTCCTAGAGATTGGTTCTGTCATGGAGATTAAAAACAACTGTTGATATGTATGAGTATAAAATGGTGGTGGGGGTCCATCTAATAAAGAATTCCATCGTTGAAACTTTCATATCTTATTAATACACTCCCTAGATAAAACCTAACAGAAGAATTCTTAATTTTACGGATTCTATTGGAAACCATGAAGATTATGTATGACAACTAAATTTGTTTATTGTGATTGTCTGTTTTAGTTTACATATTAATTAAGAAAATATATACATTGAAATTAATAAAATCGATTTGTTGAATGAAATTGAATCTGGCCAAATTAATCAAATCAAAAAGTAAAAATATTAGATTGAGTCAAACCAATTATTAAAAATATTCTTATAACAATTGAACCATTAAAAACCATTTTTTATTAAAAATGATTTATTAATTTTCGATATTGGTTTTTTCTCTTCTCAGCATTGAATTTTAGATTTGATATCATAATGGATTTGTCAATATTTCAAAGGAAAGAAATTATTACACTTTCCGAGAATGCTTTGTATGATTTTCAAGAATTATTTTATAGAAAATAATTCTTTTTGCAAATAAACCTCATAATAATTTTTTCTAGATTTAATATAAGATCTGATTTTTAAATAATTTGAAAGTTTTCCAGATATACATTTTTTTTCATGAAAACCGGGTTCCATTTAAACAAAATCACTTTTATATAAGATCTTCAATGCATTTTCTTGTATGTGAACTTTCATAAAAAAAGTCTTTCAAAAAAATTTCACCGACATTTAAAACGAAATATCCCATAAACGAATCATGAATTTTATAGTATGAAACTGGTTCAATTGTCCTAGAGTTAGTATTTTTATTTCTTTAACAAACAGAGTTTTAAATATCTTTACATCAGATTATGCGTTTGCAAAATCCATAAAACAAAGGTTCTTTTAATACATAGCAATATAATATTAGAGTCATTAAAAGTATCAAATGGAATAAAAATAAAAGAAATAATAAAAAGTGTTTGCTTTTAAATCTAATTTTGTAATTCCTACATCTTTTCAATCTGATTTTAAAACCTTTGTTTTTTCAGACCTATATGTACAGATATATCAAAGGCCTGTAGTTTGATATCGTGTTATGAACATTATATGGATTAGATTAAAAAATCAGAGTTTAAGAGAGAACTCATTTCCTTTCGCAATCTACACAGATCAGATTTATCCCAGAATCTTCTATGTTCAATCACAAAAACTATTGTGCAAACTTTTCAAGTTTCAATCGATTTACATAGAAACTTAGATATTCACAAGTTAAAGCTTTGCGATTTTTTTTGCAAACAGCATTGAACATTCAGCTGTATGACAACTTCCGGAAATATTGGGTATTGAATTTGTTTTGAGTTCTTAACAAATCTCAAGAACTGAAGAGGGTCAACCCAGACCGAAATTTATTTTCAAACACCCTTTTCTTACTCTGTGAGGTTTGGGCATCATTTACACAGAATTTTATAAACTGGGTAATACTTGTGTTTTCAAAATGGTGGGCAATCTTTTTACCTGTGTAACCACCATGAGTGCAACCCAAGCTATTGAAGATGTAATAAAGTTGAAAGCGTTCTGTATCAAGTGAATTATAACATTCTCCGGGAGTACTGTTCCTATGTAAACTAGCGAGGGGGAGATAGTTATTCCTCCGATAGTAAACTCCTCAGACAAATCTTCTATCAAGGATTCATAAACTTCAATTCCTGAAATTATAAATCAATAAGAACTAGCTCAAAAAAAATTAAGAACTGGCTCAAATCAGAATTAAGAACTGACTCAAATCAGAATTAAGAACTGGTTTAATACATTTAAAAGAAAGAGTATAAGATAAGAAGAATTGTTTCCATACTTGAAAGGGGTGCTTTGGGATTTTCTTTAAATTATTTATTTTCTTTATTTAAATTCTTTAAACCTATTTAATCCATATATAAGTAAGGAAATTAGCGACCGTTCAACACAAGAGTACACTTTAACCATAAGTCTCTTGGAACTCTCATGTCTGCTATAAGAATAAGGATAACTACACCCTCCTGACTCGAATAAAGGTTTAAAGGGTACCATTACAAACCGAGCATACCACTTATTAAATGGGAAATCACTTAAATTAAGTCTACTGCAGTCCCTTTAATAAACTTTAGATGAATGTGCTCCGGGATACTTTTAACGTGTAAAACTGACAAAAATGTAAATCCTTTTTTAGCATAAAATGTCTTATTCAACATTTAAATAAGGGTGATACTGTTTTATTTAATGTTAACGGATTTTGGGAGTTCCCAAAAAAATTGAAATCTTTTGCACCACTTTAGTCAATTTAGATCAATGTGTAAAAATTTATTTAATTTTAAAAAAAGAAAACGGCCCTTTTTAGCATTTTTGAACTCAGTTTTGCACAAGCCGACCTTTGGGGAGAGTCTATTGATTTACTTTTTTCGCTCCGAGATGGAATTTAAAGAATTTGAGCCGCGGTTTAAATCCGCCAAAATCCGGTTTAAATTAAGCGCCGGCTTAAATCTTGAAACATTTAATACAATTTTAATTGGAGTCAACCATATTTAAACCGCGGCTTAAATTTAAAGCGCCGCTCAAATTCATTAAATTCAGCCACAGGAGTTGAAATACAATCCTAACCAGGGGTTTAACTACACGAAAGTGTGAGCATATGATTTCTAATATTCATGCAGACTTTTCTTACCTACTAAACCTGCTTGTTTTAAATCAAAAAGTTTGTCCTCTGATGACGTTTGTCTAGGATTTCCCTCAACTAAACAAACATTCTGTTTATCTGTAAAAGACTGTAAAGGTGTGTCTATAATGTCTCTGCAAGATGAACAGTGAAGACGGACAAGTTTACTCTGTTTGTATACTGCAATTATCATGTTTTACTAAGTACAACCGTATGCAGTCAAAACAAAAACAAACAAAATGTGAACATAGCAGACGAAACTCAAAGAAATATTTAAAAAGACGATATCGAATTCGTTTCTGAATTCCCATGTTTATTGGGACACCCTGTAGAAAGATAAAAAGTTATCCCGAAATTTTTTACTTTTGATCAAACAAAATTACATGATGAAACAAAATGGAATACTCACCTAATAATATGAGAAGGAAAAACCCAACTGTACTTACAACTAGCTTTTGCATTTTTCATAAATCTGAAATCATAAATCAGCATTTACTAATTTTTCTAAAAAGTTTTAAAAGCTTTATGAAAATATTGCTATAAAGCCAATTCTGTGCAGGTCGAAACATTTGTGTGGAGTTTAGTTAATTGAACACTTGATCTCGATATTTTTTCGTTAAACACAGTATTGTCATTTTATCTTAAACCGGCTATGTAAGGTAGTTAAACTGAGTATGCAGTGTTGTGGAAAAATTCTTTAAGAATCATTTGAGACGTATAAAACTTTTTAAAGATCTGTAAATCCTGAGCTTCAGTCGACGTTCAAAATCGTACTTTTGGGTGAATACATTTTTAGAATTGTTTTTTTTTTAATTATTAAATAACGACGACAAAAATGTTAACAAAACTCTACAGCAAACTAATTAGTTGTTTAGGAACAGGTTGAGAAAATGAAAATTAATCTTATCATCGAAAATAAGTAATCTTGTTCACATATTGGTTTCTACTTTTCATTATTCTAGTTTCTCATTTTTCACAAAGATTTTCTGCAGATTTTCCTGATTTTTTATTGAAATGACGACATTTGAAGAAATTGTAGAAATCTGCGAATAAATTCATAGAAAGTAAAAAGCTCAATATAATGCTTTGATGAAAAACAAAATAATTGTTTCGAGCATTGTTTTATTTATAATTTCTTTTGAGAAATATGTTCCTTATAACCATCAAATTAGTTTACTGTATACTTTTTACTTTATTTTACGTCGTCGTTATTTAATAATTTAAAAAAAACCGATTCTGAAAATGTACCCACCCAAATTCATGGTTTTGAACGTCGACTATGCACTCAAACTCAGTAATTATACATCGTGAAAAAGTTTTATATGTCTCAAATGAATCCTAATGAAATTGTCCACAACACTGCATACTCAGTTTAACTACCTTACATAGCCGGTCTGTCCCTTTAAAAATTGAATTATGAATATTAAATAAACACAAAATACTTAGAGTATGATATTTAATAATAAAAAGCACACAATATGATTACTCAACAATTGTTATTAAATGTTTTCAAATTCCATTTAACAACCAAAACACAAAGATTTCCTGTTTAACATCGACTTATCTGTCCGGTATACATGACACCTGTATTTTGTATAACGTGCATCTACATATACCATATCCAGTATCTGTCATATAAAGTTCTTACTTAGGAATATTTATATTCATTTCTCATCTCTTAAAGACCTTAAGAGAGGCGGGTTGCAATCAATTTCAAATTCTTTAAACTGCAGAGGTCAAAATTTTATATTTTTTACTTAAACAAGTTCTAAATAATACATTTTGCAACAAGTTCTAAATAATAAATGTTGCAACAAGTTCTAACTAATATATTGTGCAACAATTGAGCGACATTTTTAGATAAAAAACGACGAAAACAGAACTGTTTTGTCGTTCTCACTGTGTTACTTGCAAATTTGAACTGAAGCGAGCACTGAGTACAGGTAATTTTGATAAGTCTAAAGTGCAAAGTGCTCAAAGTTATAGATAAAAAAATTGTGCAAGAATCTATTCTCACAGTTAAGTAGACAGAAGGAGACGGTCAGATTTATGCGACATTACAAGTGCGACTTTATGGCCTTGTAGCTCCTCTTCTTTTGACTTTACGCACAATTTTGAAAAACCAATTTATCCGGTTAATATTAGAAATTCAAAACAATTTTGGTCTTTTTAACAGGTGTTGAAAAAGAAGAATTCTGTTTGAAAACATATAAGATTTCAAATTTCAATATTTAACGTACAATTTAGTTTAGTTTGACGTGTACTATCTTGCCTTGATAGAACTTCGCTCTGTAAAAATATTTTGAATAATTGAATACTTATATTTCAAATCCAATGCATTTTAGCATGCACGGAACCTATTTTTGGAACCTATCATGGCGTAGGAACTTTTATTAAAGATTACAATGAAGTCTAATCTAGTTCAATAAGTTTTTGCCACAAACTCCAATTTTCAAATTCCTATATCCGATACCGTTACCTTATATGATTTAAACTATGAATTATGGTAGATCAAATGGTGACACATCAAAGTTTTACACTAGCAGGTTACAAATATATAGTGATTAGAGCATTTTTGTTTTCTTTGGAATAGGAGTTTATTTGTCAAGATATTTTTGAGGTCTGCAAAAATTAACTTTTTAAGTTAAAGGTGCTTCAGTATCGTACTTGGGAACGAAAGCATATGTTACTTAAAAATATTCCATTTAAGGAATGTGAACATGGAAAACATAATTTTCTTACACATCGATTGAAGAAGCGGCAATTAAAAAATTATTAATTAAATGTTTTTTCTCAACTTTTCAATTCAATTTCTTGTTACTAATCATGTCACGCAAAACAAATAGATTTATGTACACATATCCAGACTGTTAAGAAGTAAATAATATTGCTCTTTATTTCAAAATAAATCCAAAAAACGTTTAAACGGCTAAACCGATCGGGCCAGTTTCTTTTTTGGCAACTAACATGGCTCCAGAGAAGGTTTAGAACGGTAAAATTATACATTTTTTTACTAAACAAAAATATTTGCATTGATAATTGATGAAAATAAAAGTCGGTAAAATTTTTATTCTTCAGATTTACGTAGAAAAATGGGTCCTGAGATTTAACAGTTTAAACTAAAAATTGTTACTAGAAAAAAGGGTTATGAAGCGCCCCAAAAGTCTTGTACTAATATTTTCCAGCAAACCAGTGTAAAAAAACATTTAAAAAAACCATCCCTTCATCGATGAAAATGGGCTCGAAATCAAAGACTTCCTGACTTAGATGCAGGCCGAGAGCATGAAAAAGATTCCTCTTTTATATACTTTAAAAATTGTCGTTAAATTATTTTTGAAAACAAATAATGGGGATGAAT